>NC_056743.1:7837993-8000493 GCF_019279795.1 Protopterus annectens
TGTCTCCCGCTTTTATTATTTTTTCCTTTTGCCACAGTTTTGTCAGAATCAACTCATGCTGCTGGTAGGAATGCATCTTTACCATTAAAGGTCTAGGTTGTTTTGTCATAGCCAGGTTTGGAGCATACACACAATGTGCCCTTTCAACTAACAACGCCTCCTGTGGAATACCAGTTCAGTTGCTTATGTGTGCTTTCATATAATTAATGCAGTCTGCTCCTTCCAGCTTGTCTGGTATAGCTGAAAATCTCAGGTTTTCCTTATGTGCTCTGATCTCTAATTCAATTATTTTTTAAAATATGTCTTCCCGAGCAGTCTCATATTCAGCCAGCCTCATCATCTGATTTTTGCAGCTTTATCACCTCATCTGAGTATGTATTAAAAGCTTCTTCCATTTTTTCCAGACTTTTATTTGTGTTGATATACTTCATCAGTGTTTCATTTGTTTTAACCAGATCTATGTGGGATTGTTTTGTATCTTCCTGTAGGCTACTGCTACATTGCTTTTTTATAACTTTCCCCAGTCAATGTTTCTTCCTCATGTGTAGTAGATGATTTTTTTCCAGGTGCTCTGTATTTCATTTTTCCTGACATCCAGGCAGTGCACTTACTAGCCAGTTACTGACATTTATCCAATAAACACAGAAGTCTACTGGGCTTCTCTGTCAAGTTTCTGTTTTCACACTGGGAGAACTTAACTGTTACTCAACGTGCAGCCATCTTGGAAGTCAACTATATCAGTCTATTGTCATGTTTGCCTTGTGCATGACTGCATGCTAATAGTATATGAGTTTGTTTGTAACACTTCCAAGCGAACAGAAATCTAATAAATCTGCACCTTTCTAATTGTTTATTAAATAACTGTATACAACCTGGAGCATTTTTCATCTAAATTCATCAGTCAGAATTCCTAATGTGTACCCAGAACATTACTGAGTCAAGTTCTTATGTAAGCAATGAGTGTACTGGTCTCTTTCAGTCATTTTATAAAGGTCTTGTAGATCACTACCTATGTGGATCTCACTTTACAGCTGTACATGCCAATGACCCATTTTGCAGGCTGTTTCCTAATGACATCTAAGATTTTTGTGATGTGCTGTTCCTACATAATTTTAACAAATATCAAAAGTGCCAAAGTACTGCAAGCAGACAATCCAAAAGGAAAAACCACTTTAATGACAAAACACAGCAGAGCTTTCGGACATAATCCTTCTTCAATACTACAAACTTATAAAATTTCTTTCATCTTATATACAGGCCCAAAGTAGTCATGTGGTTAGCAGCCCAAAAATCACATGACCATAAGTATCACTCAATAAGGCAAAGTTAAAACAACACAGATAGCAATGATTCTATAGTACATAACAAAAATTTAAATAATTTAAAATTCAGCTTGCTAATATGATTAATAATCAAAGTTACACATAAAATTCATATTATAAAATTCATATTGTAGAAACAATATACATAATTATAAATTCAATCTACTGAGCTTAACCAAAATTGGTTTAAGGCTCAGCATACTGTTCAAGCCAGGAGAACGGTCACCAGCAAACCTTAAAATCCACTCATATTCTTTAATTTCTAAGAAGTTATTTATATCACCACCTCTTGGGAGGGGAAAACAATGTCAATAACCCTGAATTTAAAAACATGATCTTGTCCACAATCTAACATATGCTTATATAAAGCATTTGTTTCGACACATCTTCTAATTTCAGACTTATGCTCTGTAATCCTCTCTTTCAACCTACGAGTGGTTTTGCCTACATAAAAAGATTTGCATAACACACAGGTAGTCAAATACACTATATGTGTTGTGTGACAAGTAGCTGAAACATAAAATTTAAAAGTTTTCCCTGTTACTGCATGAACAAAAAGGTCACTCCCTGTGTCAAAAATATCTCCACAGCATGAACAATTGTGGCATTTACATGTACCATACTTAGAGGAAAGCGTTTTCACAATGTTGGTAGAAAAATCCTTATAACATAATGAATTTTTTAAAGTTCTCATGTTCCTATAGGCAAATAAAGGTCTATCACCCAATAAGGCCTTTAGTTCATTTGAAGCCATTAGTATCAACCAGTTCTTAAATATTATTTGCTTTATGGGTGGTGTTGTAAGACTATATGCAGTTACATATCTAGTCACGCCCATACGCACATTCGTACTATTCATAGGTAAGGCATCTGACTCCAGTGGGTCAGATAGGAAGGTAGGAGCAAACTTAGTCTTCCTCTCCTGCATCACCTTATCTTTCTCCACAGAGAGTAGGACATTATCATATCCACTAGCAGAAAAATCCGCTAACATATCCTTTAATTGTAACTCAAAACAGCAGTCATCAGTGTTAAGCCTACTCAACCTTCCTAACTGGGACCTCACAATACCTTTAAAGATGTGTGGTGCATGCATGCTATGAAAGTGGGTGTATCTACCAGCACACACATCCTTTCTATGTGACTTAGTATTCATATGTCCATCCTTAAATATAACTTCTACATCCAAAACACAATTTCAGTCTTGGAACAGCTCATTTTAAACTTTAGAAAGGAAGAAGCTCTATTCAAATAGTCCAAAAACATATTCAATATATCCAAGCTGCCCTTCCAAAGTAGGAAACAATCGTCTACAAAACGTTGGAAAAATCTAATATGTTGTCTATAAGGGTTTAGATCACTCAAAATATGCTTACTTTCCCACTGGTAGAGCACTAGGTTAGCATAGGTGTTGGCTATGGAAGTACCCATAGCCACACCAGTGAGCTGAAGGTACGTAAGTTCATTAAAGAGGAAAACATTATTCTTTAAAACCACATCTAGAAGGCTACACCACGTTTCTATTTTACCATAATCAGGGTTTGGACATGAAGTCAAAAATCTCTCAAAAGGTCAATCCCATCATCATTCGGTATGACCGTGAAAAGAGAGACAATGTCCAGAGTTACCAAATAATACTCATTATTCATCATTTGTTCCTTCTCACTGTCATAGCTTACTCGTAACTTCTGTAAAAAATCAAATGTGTCACGTAGAACTGAATCACAATTATTCAAAAAAGGTTGTAACTGACCATGTAAATAAACTGACAGGGGTTCGGTCACCCAACCTGCTCCTGAGACGATGGGTCTCATAGGTGGATCCATGATTGACTTACGGATCTTAGGTATTCCATATAGGCGGGGTGTCACAGGACAAGGAACTGTTAAATAATTAAATCAAGATCTATCTGACCCTGCAGCTGTAAGTCATAGATGACCATATTAACATACGATATACATTTTTTTTACATCCATGCCAGTGATGCGTTTAAAAGCAGTAGTATCCTCCAGCAAACAGGACATAGTATCTAAGTATTTGTCACGTTCCATGAGCACCACTACCCCTCCCTTATCAGCTTGTTTAATTATTATTTCTTTACAGGAGCACAGATCTTTAAATGCTTTAAACTCATCCTGTGTCAAGTTGTACTCATTCCTTTTACTCTTATTACTACTCTCATACAATTGCCTAATTTGTACTTCACACAAATCATGAAAAGCCTTCACTATTGGTACAGCAATAGGTATAAAAGTACTGAGGCGCTTAAAGCCTCTTTCTACTACAGATGATTGACCAAACAACAACTTTAAGTTTAACATTCTGGTGAATTTTTTCAAGTCAGTTAGTGCAGACACCAGGTCATTTCCACCTGAAGGAATTTTTCCCCTAACAAGTTTTGTTTGTTTTTCAATTGAATTGTATAGATTATAGGTCACATTGAAGGTGGGAAAAGTTTTAAAATGATTTATAGTGGTCTCATTTTTTTATATCACAAAAACATGGCATTTTTACAGGGGTGTATACACTTTTTTATATCCACTGTAGGTATTTATAATGTAATGATGTGCAAAATATACACTTTTGTCACATGTATGCTACAGTTGTAAATATGCAATTGTACACAACTACATACATCTGTAGCACATATCAAAAACATAAGATATAAGGTAGAAAATATATTTTACACAGCAATTTCATATGTTTTTATAGGATCAGGTCTGCATATCTTAAAAGAAATCTTTCCCTTGTTTCAGTAGTTATTTTAGTGCCCCCTTCCCCCACAGGACCTAGCCTGATGTTTCTTCTGCCTGATCCCAGTCAGCCCATTTCTTCAGCAGACACAGGAAGGAGTCAGACTTCCCCGGACTAGTCTAGATGAGAGCCATGTGGCCTTTTCATTTATGCATGCATGTAATTTATTAACTGGGTAGGATGACCATTTTCACCTATAACCCAAGCCTTTAAAGCAGAAATCGCATTATTCAGTTACCACATAAGAACAGTTTAACGGACACAATATGCACTTGTTTGCACAAGAGGAAGTACGGCATTGGGGGTTCGTATCTTTACAGAATTCTAGGCAGGTATACACATGTGGTGAGAAGTGCAAGTTGTTCTAGATGTTGTAATAAACATAGCGCATGCATTGATAGGTATTGTATGTGCAACGGAAAACAGTAATCAGGTTGTCATTCTATGCAAGAGTGTACGTCATTGAGGCAAAGCTGTTTATTTCCCAGCAGCTAATTCCTCTGTTACCTGATATTGTATTAGGGTAGAACTGTAGTGTATTATGTAGGTAACCAGGGTCTACTGGGCATGTGCATGTATATGCATTTCTGAAATTAGAGTTTTGGAGTGCATGGAAGGGTTTAAGATCTGTGGAGTTCGGCAATTTATCAGGAAGTCAATTTGACATAATGGGTAATTTGATAGCTTCTTTGGTTAAGGCCAGTAAGTAGTAACTGTAGTAGTAAGTTACTGTGATTTCTTAGATTATAATGCGTTAGCTTGGTCAGTAAGATGCATAAAATGTTGCTATCTTTGAACTTAAATTTTCGAACTGGCAAAAATCCTGCTCTGTGTTTGTCAAATATTGCAAAATACCTGCTGCAAAAATTCTCTTCCCCTCATCTTGACAAAAACACGCCATCTTCTCTGAGCATGTGTGCCCAGATTTAGGCTGAGATGCTCTACACATTTCCATTTTTAAAACAGGACACTTTTTTCATGTAGGTTGTTGTTGTGTCTTTCGGCTTTTCCTGGTTAGGGGTCGCCACAGCGGAACTCCATTCTGCTCATGATTGGTAGTAGATTTTTACGTGCCGAATTGCCGGCCCTGACGCACAACCTTCAACGAAGGTACGCTCATTCACGCATGTCTCCACCAGAAGACGCTCTAGCTGAGAATCGAATAGGACGTCTTACTGTGAGGCGACAACGCTACCGCAGCACCACCACTGCAGTCTTATTTACCCAAAAAATCTTTTCAATCACAGTGGCCTAACTCCTTTCTATATGTGATTTGTGAAAAATACGTCCTATTAGCTGTACAAGCTATGCTATCTAAGAGGGCTGCAAGTTACTTAATAAAAGTCAGAGAGTCCTTGCAGATGAGGACTTTTGTACTGACATGAATAAAATCAGATCCGTACTTCCTTATAGTAAGACATTCTAAGGCTTGACTCACATCCCCATTTTTTGAGTTTGGCAAACAACACTGTTCGATGTTCTTTGTCTTCTCTGCAAATGTTAAGTAACAGTTTCTTTAATAATTGAATTTCCAGTTACAGCACTATCTTTTCTGACCAGATCTGAAGAATCTCCAACTTCTAATTCAGTAATATCTGCTCCACCAATTATTGCAAAGGAGCAATCTTCATCACCATTAGTCTTATTAATCACACTATTTTCATTGCGTATCACATTTGCAAGCATACAGTTCCCATCCAGCTGGCTTTATACATCCACAACTTGAACGGTGTAATTAACATCTGTCTTTCTCTTCTTTTTCTTACAGTAATGTTCTTCAGTACTTTCATGTGCAGTTTTGGTTTCTACCTTTCTCCTGCCCTTTGCTCCTTTTTTGGAAAAATGACACCTTTCTGTAGGTTTTCTTATAGAATAATGTCACATCATTCCCTGTAATCTGTGTGTTATATAACAAAGCAGTGTTCTTTTTAGTATTTATTCGCTTTGCTTTATAGACATTTGTTACTCATGCCTCTCAACCTGGAAACATCAAAAATCTGGACAAAGGCCCATGAAAAGTAGGTACAACCAGCCAAAAATCTGGACACTGACTAACATAAAATTTGCATACATAATTATGAAACTCCACCACTTCAATGGAATTGTGGGATACCAAAATTCAAACACAAATTGAAAAACAGACAAAATATAAAACAACAACTATCGTTCAGAAAAAGCAAGCTAACACAAAACCTGTTATTCCAACATAAGAACAATATTCAAAATATATACATATTTTTGGGGTTTTGCTCCCTATTTATTTAAGGCTTTATGCAGATTTCTTGTGTTAGGAAGTTGAGAGGTATGCTTCGCAGTAAGACTGATTAATTTTTTTAAACTTTTTCCTTGGAGTACCCCTTGGTGGCCTGGGCACAAGAAGACACTGGGCTTCAGTAAAAAATCCAGGAGGATATCAATGCTGTTTTTTCAAGAACAATTTTTCACTGCTGAAGCCTTTTGATTTGCGGCCCAAAGTGCAGCTGAGCCAATTATGAGCTATATACAAGGGGGCCTTCCCCGAACAGCTCTTGACCCTGACAGGTAATGCCACAAGCTTTGTTGACAGTAGTGTCTATGACATTGTCAAACTAAAGGTGGTCATCTACAAGGATTCCCTGGCTTTTTCTGTTTTATCAGCCTTTACACATTGCCTAGCCCTAGGTATGTGGCACAAAAGGAAAGAGCCCTGACTACAACCCAGACGACTGGATTCAGTTGCACTGGAGGAGCCAAGCAAGTTGGGGGAGAAGTGAAGAGGCATTGCTTCACACCCCTCTTGGGGAGAGGGGGTCTGCAGTCTGCATACACTCAGCACACACAGAGCAGTGCAATCTCCCTGGTGGAGACCAGAGATACCACTGTTTGTGTTGCGAAGTGAAAGCAGGCCTGCTTGGAAGGAATGCCACCTTACTGAAGTGAGGGAACATCCTTACGCATTTGACCATTGCTTGTCCTTCATGACTCATCTATGAGTGCATGTATTGTTATGTCCATGGAGTCAAAAAACTCAAGCCATCATTGCTGGCTGCCTGAATGATGATTCCTCTTGATTCTATCACTTTGTGAAGGGGAACAAATGAGCTAATAAGGCAAGACAGAGTCTTATGATTAAGAGGAAGTCTACAGTCATCTGTATATTTAGCACCATGGCTAATGCAGGCCATTTTCACATCTGTGAAAAAGATGCCAAAAGACAATGGCTCCAGGACACAGCCTTAAAGGACTCCACTGGTGTTAGAGAATGCTTACAATAGCAGTTCTGCTATTCTTACCTACTGCCTGTGACCATTTAGGCAGGACTAAGCACAAAACAAGAAGTCAAAGATCAAAGTCAATTAGATAGACTGCAGGCTTGCACCCTCAATGATTAGCATAGTGCAACTTGTTAAAATACAAAGAAGGTTAGATTAGGGTAAGGGGGGTATTGTCCAAGTGGTGCACATGATCACTAAAATCTTGTTTAACTGTGCTTTCTGTTGATATTGGTTAAACCTGTAATTGTCTCTGAGGAACACAATGGCAAGGTAAATGTATTTAACAAGGTTAAAAGAGAATGCCTTCACAAAACAATGTTATTGTAAATATCAATAAGAAGCAGGAGTGGGTCAGAATCTACATATCAAATTATACAAGCAGCAGAAAATTTAGAGCAACTTGTCTTATTTTTAATAGGCAGATGTCGATCCTGACAAAAAACAGATCTGAAGTAGGAACTTCATTTGTCAGCAACCTTTGGGATACGGATCCGAGCCGGCAACTTTTACCACAGCATAGATCCGAGCTCCTAGCTCCCCCCTTACCCATAATCCCCTGCCAACCCTAACTGACCTCAGATCTAGTTTGCCACGCTTCAAGCCAACGAGCTGGATTTTGAGCTCCTGGCATTTGGAAGATTTTTTGTGAAAAAAAAGCTAAGAAATTTTATTTTTTCTTGTGTGATTGAGTGAGTTTGTGTAGGTTTCCTCTTATATATCTAATTTTTGTTAAAACTTTTTCCTCCCTACCCTCGCTGTTCCGTAGTGTGTGTTTGTGGTGTGTTAGGGGCCTAGTGAGTGTGGTTTACGTTAGACATGTCGGAGGCCCCTAAAGCAATTGTTTTCAAAATGTACCGAGGGTGGCCATAAGCTCTCACCGGCAGATGGCCACACTCGGTGCGTTAGGTGCCTTGGGGTTGAACACCTCTCTTCTGGATGCACGATTTGTGCAGCGTTCAACCCCAGGGCACTTAAGGACCGGAGATTGAAGCTGAGTCTGGCGGGCCTTTTGCCCCCGGACTCTGCTCCGACCTCCGGTTCTTCAGTGGCCACTACCTAGTCCTTGGTAGCGACCACCACTGCCTCCCTCCCTCCGGTTGGGACTCAACCTCCTGTTTTGGCCCCGGAGGATAGGGAGGCCGAAAAAAACAAAAAGAAGGAGAAGCACCATAAGCGGCGGGCCGAAGACTCTTCCTCGGCCCCGCCCGGCAAGCGGGCTTCTCCTTCCAGGGTTTCTGGATCGCCTCCTCCTCGGCTCCGGTCCCCTTGTTTTTCACCGGGACCTGGGGAGGAGGCAACCCGGTCCCCATCGAGGTCATCGAGGTGTCACTGTAGGTCTGCCTCGGTGGCCTCTTTGAGGTCTACTTTTAGCATGTCAGATGCAAACATGGACCGGATAATGAGGAGGTTCATCCAGGCCCAGCTGCAGATGGGAGTGCTCTTGCCCCCCCCCCTCCGGGGGGGGAGCTCGACCCCTTTTTTTGCCCCAATCGCTCCTTCTCCGTCCTGCTTACCGGGTTCGGAGCACTCAGAGCCGAGCCGCGTCAGATCCGGGGGTATGTCAGAGCCGACAGTACTAGTTACTTCAGCTCCGACTGGTCCCTCGAGTTTGTCGGATCCGACCTCTCGGAGCCGTGGGTGGAGCTTCGGATCCGAGGGACTTTGTGTGACTTCGGCTCCTTCCCAGTCGGAGCACACGGGTCCTTCGGATCCGAGGGTCTCGGCCCTGGATCCGGTCCCCGCCTCGGATTCGAGTGGGAGCCGACTCTCAGAGCCTATTGAGAATAGCTCCCCCTCGGCTTTTGCGGTGGTGGAAAGGGCACTGTTGAGTGTATCTGGGCCCCCGGTCCTGGCTTCGGCTCCTCCCTGCACTCCCTCTCAGCTGGTCCGGGCTCCCATCACCCGGCCTTCAGGACAGCCTGCTTCAACGTCTCTGGGTGTTCTTGCGGAACATGATATTGCTGGTGAGTCTTCCTCGGACAGCCCCCCCGAAGAGGTACCTCACAAAGCCAAGTGTAAGAGGAGGCACATGGACTCCCCTGAGTCCCTTACCGAAGATACGGACTTAGATGAAGGGGAAGGCTCCCCAAGGTCACCCCCCGAGGATGTCTCCTTTGGAGACATCATGGAAATACTCAGGATTGGGGGGGGGTCTGCCCCTAAGGCTTCCTCCTATGAGTCCGTATTCCTAGAGGCGTTCGAAGCAGGGCCATCTACCTCTTGGGTGTCCCCTCCCCCCGATCCCCTGGTGGACCTTATTTCCACCAGGGCTTGGAAGGAGCCGGACACTGTGGAGCCTATCCCCAAGCGCCCGGACAGGATCCTGAGTCCCCGTGCTGAGAGAACCCACTGGAGCAGAGGTCCCCCTGTGGATGCCATGTTGGTGGCGGCAGCCACCAAGAGAGAGCTGGCTCAGGAGAGCTCTGCGGTCCACCCTCCGAGTAAGGACTCTCGAGCGATGGACCACCTGGGGAAGCGGGTCTTTAGTTCAGCAACCTATTCCATGAGAGCGCTGAACTACATGGCACACGTCATCCGGATGCAGCGAAATATAATAAAAGAATATGCTGCATCCCCCCCAGAGTCCATGTCGGAAGGAGACAAGCAGCTGTACTCCTCCCGAATGTCTACTCTACGCTCAGTTTCTAATACCTCTATGTGGCTCTTGTCACACGCCACTGAAGGAGCCACTAGAGGTAATCAGACGTCAGGCCTGGCTCCAACACTGTGACTTCTCGGAACCCTTTAAGGCGTCATTCGCGAATGCCCCTTTTGATGGTTCTGCACTTTTTGGCAAAACCGTTCGCGACACCTTAGTCCAGAGCGAGAAAGATGGGAAGACGTCTGCCGTCGGAGTCCGCTTCTCTGCTCCCCAGAGGTCCTTTTCTAAGAACCAAAAGGGTCAGAAGAAGATGTGGTTCTGAAAATTGCATCAGTCCCAGTCTGCTTCAGACAACCAGTCCTCTCGTGGCAGAGGAGGACAGGGAGGATGCCTCCCAAGAGGCAGAGGGGTCCCAGAAACTTTGGGTCCAGAGAACCCTTCTCTGAGAGACCCACTCAGAACCCCTGAGGGGTTGCCCGGCTGCTCCACTCTGGAGGCAGTTGGGGGGCGCCTTTCGAAGCACCTAGCAATGTGGGAGTCCATAACAACAGATTGCTGGGTGCTTCGCATCATATTCAGAGGTTACCAAATTCCCTTTATTGTAACCCCCAAAATCAGAAGCCTCCCCGACGTACCACCCAATCAGAGGGAGGCAGCTGCTACAGAAGTTCAGCAGCTTTTACAAAAAAGAGCCATCCAACCCGTCCCCCAGATCAGTTCGGATCGGGGTTTTACTCCAGGTTCTTTCTGGTGCCAAAAAAGACGGGGGACTTGAGACCCATCCTCGATCTCTCTCTCCTGAACTTGGCAGTACCAAAGAAAAGTTCCGAATGGTCACCTTACAATCTGTTCTCCCCCTATTACAGAAGAACAATTGGATGTGCTCAATAGACCTCAAGGATGCGTACTACCACATCCTAGTGGACAGACGCTCCAGGAGGTTCCTCCGCTTCCGGCGGGGAGCCAGTCATTTTCAGTTCAGGGCCCTTCCTTTCGGTCTCACCTCAGCCCCCAGGGTGTTCACCAAAGTCTTAGCGGTCATAGCGGCCCACCTGAGGCTTCAGGGAATTCAGGTCTTTCCGTACCTGGACGACTGGCTCCTCATCGCCCCAACAAGGCATCTACTTTGTTCAGGCAGGGATTACTTCCTCGACCTTGCTCCACGTCTAGGGTTAACTACCAACATGACCAAATCATCTCTAGTCCCCTCACAGGTGATAGATTTCATAGGGGCCAGATTAAACTCCAGGGTAATGCTTACCTTCTTAACCCCCATTCGGCTTCAGAACCTGAGGTTGCATGTCAAGGCCATTCTCATTCTTTCTGCTCCACATGCGGAATTGATCCTCAGGGCTCTAGGATCCATGGTGGCAGCTATTCCTCTACTACCCCTAGCCCGCCTAAATATGAGGGTTCTGCAATGGACCCTTCAAGTACAATGGTCCCTGTCTCATCCAATTCCCCTAAGCAGGGCTTGCAGAACGTCGCTCATGTGGTGGCTCTGGTCCCCGAGTCTCCACATGGGACGACCATTTTCGATGCCTTCCCTCGTCACCACAGTGACCACGGATACCTCTCGCCTGGGGTGGGGGGGCACTATTCAGGCAGAACGGTCCAAGGCACATGGAACGACACAGAGACCTCCTTGCATATCAATGTCCTAGAGATGAGGGCGGTGCTTTTGATGTTGCAGGCACTTCACAGCCTTCTACCGATTGGGACAATTGCAGTACAGACGGACAACATGTCAGTTGTCTGGTACATCAACAAACAAGGGGGAATCAGGTCTTATCCCCTTTGTCGCGAGGCCATGAGAGTGTGGGAATGGGCGATTTCCACCAACCGCTTTCTTGTTGCAACGCACATTCCGGGACGGTCCAACATTCTAGCAGACAGGCTCAGTCGTTCGATCCTGACTCCGTACGAATGGTCTCTCAATCCCCTAGTAGTGAAACAAATATTTGCCATTTGGGGGCAACCCTGTTGCGATCTTTTTGCCTCTCCTTCAAATACCAAATGCAACAGTTATTTTGCTGTAATTCCCCCTCAGGGGGAGTCCCCGAGAGACTCTCTAGTACATGCTTGGCCTCCCGGTCTTCTTTACGCTTATCCCCCGTTGCCCATGATGCTGAAACTCCTACAGAAAACCAGTCGGTGGGGAGCAAAATGATCAAAATGATCCTCATTGCCCCATTCTGGCCTCGTCAAACATGGTTCCCGTACCTGTGGTCTCACCAAATTCATCCACCATGGATTCTAGATCCACTCCCGGATCTCATTACCCACCCTCTGGGTCTCCAGACCCCCAACCTGGTCAACCTCAAGCTGACGGCTTGGTTGCTCCAGTTCCACTCCTGATTAGGACTCCCGGAATCTCTTCACCAGTCAAAGCCATCCAATAGCAGCACATAAACCTTCCACCAGAAGAGTCTATCGAAGCAAGTGGAAGTGTTTCTCCATCTGGGCGGAGCACCATCACTTGGACCCTTTCACGGCGCCTCTCACGTCGGTTTTGGAGTTCTTAACTACCCTCTTTCATCAAGGGGCTAGCTGCTCTACAGTCATGGTACAACTGGCAGCGATTTCGCATTATCATGTAGGGCATGAATCAGGCCCTCTGATGACTGCTAAGCTTTGTAAAGCGTTCCTCAAGGGTACTTTCCTTCTCAGACCTCCAGTCAGGGAGGTAGTACCCCCATTGGATTTGTCCTTGGTCCTCCAAGCCTTGACTAGCCCACCTTTCGAACCAGCAGCCACGGTTGATCTTAAATATCTCTCTTGGAAAACAGCCTTTTTAGTGGCCATTACTTCAGCTAAAAGGGTTTCTGAACTTCAGGCTCTATGTGTTAAGCCGCCTTATTTGTCCTTCCACACGGATAGAGTTTACCTCAGGATCAATCCGTCCTTTCTGCCTAAGGTGTCTTCAGAAGCTAATATTAATCGGTCGATTAATCTTCCTGTGTTCTTTCCCCATTACCAGAACAAAGGAGAATATAAACTGCATTCCTTGGATGTGCACAGACAATTACGTTTTTATACTCATCGAACTGCTGGTCATAGGCGATCCGACCAGTTGTTTGTCTCCTTTGCCAAAACAAGTTTAGGCAAGTCAATTTCTAAAGTTACTCTATCACGGTGGATAGCTAATTGTATCCTCTTAGCATACCAGAGTTCGGGAAGGCCTGCACCTCAAGGGGTTCGAGCCCATTCTACTAGGGCCGTCGCTGCTTCGGCGGCTTTTAAATCTAGGGTTCCCTTAGATGATATTTGTTCCGCAGCCACTTGGGCCTCATCTCATACTTTTATCAGCCATTACAAACTGGATGTCGTCTCTAGAGGTAGGGCGTCCTTTGGCTCTGCAGTGCTCCGGAATGTTCTTCCATAAAGGCCACCCAGGATTCAGGTAACTGGGGACTCTGTCCCAAAGGTTGCTGATAAATGAAGTTCCTACTTCAGATTTAGAAGTTATGTACTCATCATAACATTCCATCTGAGTAGGTATCTTCATTTGTCTGCAACCACCCCCCCCCTCCTTCCCCCTGACCTTTAGGATCTGTCTTGGATTAGCCCCTTCTGGGGCACCTTTATATTGCTTATATCGGGCAAACTTGATCTGAGGTCAGTTAGGGTTGGCAGGGGATTATGGGTAAGGGAAGGAGCTAGGAGCTCGGATCTATGCTGTGGTAAAAGTTGCCGGCTCGGATCCGAGATCGGATCCATATCCCAAAGGTTGCAAACAAATGAAGATACCTACTCAGATGGAACGTTATGGTGAGTACATAACTTCTAATTCAAGGCAGTATTCTCAGGAAAACCTTAGAATATTTTATTTTCCTCTTAAATAAAAAATAACACACACTAATCGCCAGCTTCTCACACTATTTACAAGAAGTCAGCCACTTTTATTCCCCATGAATCACCAAACAATACATAAAGTTTGCTTTCTTTCCAAACCCAGAACTTGTAATATTCTGGGGAGTAACTTTAAACACAGCAGTTAAACTAGAAGCTCATACTTGCTTGAGCATCTCTATTACTCAAACTAGAATATGTAATCATACTGATTTATGAACTGCTAACCCTATTTGTGTAAACATATAAGTATACTCTATGTATAAAACCTATTAATATAAGTTTTTTATGTAAATGACTCACAAATTTGGATTAGTATCAATACTCGGCTGGAGTGCCTTCTGTGTGGCGTCTGCATGTCCTCCTTGCAGTCGACTGAAATTTAAAAGACATGCAGGTAGGTGCATGTGTGTGTGGGTGGGTGTGCGTTCTCTGAAGGTTGGGCACCAGGCTGGCAACTCAACACCGTAAAAGTCACTGTTAATCATAAGCGGACCAGAGATCTGCTGTGGCGACCCCTAACTGGGAAAACCTGAAAGACTTTTTATAAAGTTTGACTAACATGTCGGTATGGCTACTATCTACAGTAAATAACACTTTACAATCACTTTTAAGTCATTGACATGTAGACAACCTTCACAAGTGTTTGCGTTATCCTACTTTGTTCATTAGCATTTCTAACAGACTCATTCATATTGTGGCTAATACCGTGACATGGATCATGGCTAAACAAGGTCAACTCAGCTAAAGCAAAAAATATAGTAAGAAATGGTAAAAAAAAATTAAAAAAAAAAAAGCTCTGACCAGCAAAACGATACAGTTTGGTAACCTAAAAGAATCACAGAAGTTCAAACAAAGAAGGGTGCAGATCTGCATTTGCAACTTTCCCTCACCAGAAAACAACTAATTAATACAGATGCACAAAACACGGACTTATCATTTTCAATGTCCAACTACTGCACCCCCACCCCATCCCATTGCTGTTTACTTTGCAGTTGGAATATGCTGTAAGCTGAAGGACTTACTTAATATAACGTGCCCTTGAAGCCACCATAATGCACTTTAAAAGTAAGAGATGATTTGTTGTGATTCTAAGCAGAATGACTGCAAGCTCCTTCAAGAAAATGCAAAAGCATTTCCTACGAGGGTACGATTGAAACAGGGCAATGGAAGTAAGAACATTAAAGGTGTTAATGAATACATATTTAAAATGTGGGCATTCCTGGGTGAAAGAAAACAAGGAAGGTGTTGACACAAGTCATGCGACGTCCTAGCTTGTTGGTTGGCTGTGCCACAAGTCACTCATGGGCGGGCTATGCCATGTCTGTAAACAATTACTGTCTGAACCTTTTCGTTTTTTTAAATCTTCCGCCCCAGACCCAGTCTTCGAGTCCGACAGGCAGTCAGACACTGCCTCAGAAGGCTGGTATCATCGTGCATGCCCCTACACATTGATGGCAATGCGTGATGATGTCAGATATAATTTAAATTTGTTAAAAATTGAAAATGACACCTGGAAATTCATGACACCCCATTATTTTGCCCTCAAAGCTGGTAAATAGCCAGTCAGCTGCCCCTTTTCCGCACTGTCTCCAATGCAAGGTTACATAATCATTGTTGGTAATCAGCACCATTTTTCAAAGACAAACAAAACCTTTGCGGACACAGTCCCCAGTGATAGTGTGGACACCAGGTAAGACTACCAGCTGTAATTTGTATATTTCTGTATTTTTGAGCAAAAACTAAAGTCAGGCTACAAGATACAAACACCTGCATAAAATGCTACTGAATTGTGTTGTGTCTAGTAACCGGTAAAGTCTATTGTGATATTTACAGCTTCTGTGCAACATTGCTAAGTGGTGCCTTGCATTAACTGATCCTGAGAACATAACATTATAACTCATAGTTATTATATCAACCACTAGCCTCATGTAACTGTTTGAGTGATCCTCCTCTTAAGTCTATACATATAATAAGCGGTTTTGTGCTCCTGCTGAACTGCCCTGAATTGATAGCAACAGTTTTGTACAGGTTAACCGTTTTGTTTTCTGCATTTAAACAAGGGGTTGCCAGCCCACCATTGTGGTCAGGCAGTTGTTGATTTTCTTTTTGTCAAGGAAGCTACTACTGCTACCCCAGCCTTTACCTGTACTTTCCACTCCCTCATACCATTTTTTCTGACAAACCAGCTGTTTCTGTACTGTGTGAGCATCTCCGGCAAACTGAATCAAGTACTTTGACTGCCCACTACTGAAGAGAGACAAAGCAAAAGACTGTAACCCATGAATCTGTTTACATACCTGCAGTGTATGTCTATCCTTTCATATCTATTACTAGTGTTCTTTAGGTTCTATGCCAGTCCTGGAATACTGGTGTGCACACTAACTGGGATGCCACTGTGTTATCATCCACCCCTCACATCCCTTTACAGTCGGTCGCCCTTTTTCTTTAGGTCTGAATTAGGCAAAAAAAGGATATAATACTCCAAAATAAAATATAAACTCAACACACAACAGGATCGGAAGCCACCTGATAACTGGGTGGGAGCAACTACTTAATCTCACTGGTGTTTTAACTTGCTGTTTAGACCTGTGGTTTACCCAATACCTCACTGATTGTTTTTGTTGTCCGTCCTGCTTGCCCGCATCTTGGTCAAACCCACTCTGCTCCCCTACCCTACCCCCATTCCCACTCACCTCCACTTCAGTTACATTTATTCTCATCCATTCTAACTGCTCCCCCTGACCCCTCCTCCACTCTCAGCATTTCATCCAGTCACCTCTACCTTCTTATTCTTCTTCTACTCCCAGCAACTACCTTACTGCATTACCACTTCCACCCTCCTTGAATCCTACTATTGTACATACCATCATATTTTACAAGCCTAACTACTACTATACCTAACATTACACTTTTTAATCTTATTCATTTCTCTCTGCCTACCAATTTTTGACCTTCTCTCCCCCTTTCAACTATCACAAAACAAAATGCTACATCTACTACTATAAATAACACTTTATGCTCTCCTCACACTCTCAACATCCTACTATCATTCCCTGCCTGACCTGTACCTCAGCCCTACCTTTCCACTCCCACAACCCAATACCTTATTCTTTCCCTTTAACACCCTCTCTCTTTTCACATCACATTACATGTCTTTACAAATCTAAACTCTCTCCTCACCTTAACCCTCTTCTGTCTACTCTCAAAGCCTTCATATTTAACTTCCTTCTTTCAGGGGATGTACACCCAAACCCTGGATCTCTCACCAACTCCATACATCTCTCATGTCCTTTAACTTCTTCCTTTTCACACATCAGCACCCAGTCTTACACTGTCTCACCTACCAGAAACCTCAAAGTCATAGCTCTCAATATCGGTAGTACCCTAAATAAAGTCACTGAGTTACACTCCTGGATAACACTACACACACCAGATATTCTCTCCATCTCTAAAACATGACAAATCCCACATATCAAACAGTGAAATCTTACCCCCGGGCGACACTATCTTCTGTCAAGACAGACCTCTGAAAAAGGTGGAGGGGTAGCTATACTATATTTAGAACACCTTTCAGTGCATTCCCTACCTTACCCCCCCCCCCCCAGTTTTCATCCTGCTAAAATACTCATAGTCAACTGTAATTTAAACAGTCGAAAAAAGATTGCCATTGCTGCCATATATATACTTCCTGGTAACAACATTCCTACACTTGAACTCTTTCTTGCTTGGATCTCTCAAACCATCTCCTATGAAACCATCATACTAGAGGATGTTAACAGTGACTGGAATACTCTGTCCTCTAACAGCCCCAATGCTTTTCCCAGCTCATCACCTCCACCACTCGTACTACTAATCAACAGTTCAACACTAGCGCTATCTTCGACTGGATTCTTACCTCCCACCATAATCTTTATCATAATCCCTCCACTCTGACGCACTCAGTGACCACCTCCCTACTTCCACCCTGCCCCACTCCTCTCAGTCATTAAAGTCACACATATATAGAGACTGCTGCAACCTGTCTAACTTCAACCCTGACATATTTAATCAAACTCTTGTTTGACCTCCCTCTTGAAGAAGAGGGTCTATATTATACGTTCGAAGTTTGAAAACTTTGAACGCTAAATAATAAAATTTAAATGTTCGAAGTTTCAAACATATAATAAAAAAAAAAAAAAACGGAACTTACCTGACTAGTGTAGGGAGGGGGCAAGCCCCCATGCACCCCACAGCACCTGTTCTTTAAATATACCAACTCCGAGACCGCTCTATAGTACGGTAAAGGGATACTGCACTATAGTGCGGTCTCGGAGTTGGTATATTTAAAGAGCAGGGGGTGTGGTTACCGCACTATAGTGCAGTCTTGGAGTTGGTATATTTAAAGAGGAGGGGGTGTGGGGAGAGCAGGAGGACTTGCCCCCCTGCCTACAGCTATTAGTTTTGAGGAGGGTTTTTTTTATTATTATTATATGTTCGATGTTTGAAACTTTGAACATTTAAATTTGATTATTTAACATTCTAAGTTTTCAAACTTCAGACATATAATATAGACCATTGAAGAAGCTGTTCTACAGTTCTAGAGTTCAACAGCATCTTCCTTAAAACTCTTAAGTCCTTGGCCACTATCAGGAGAATTAGGGTTAAAACCAACTTTGCCCCTAGATAACTAAAGATACTGTCCCTCATGCAGAAGAGGGACAATGCTTGGAAAACTTGGAATAAACTTAAACCCCCCTCTAATTTCCAGCTCTATATGGAACTTTGAAATCTCACAAAAAAAAAAAAAAGTAAACCTAGACAAAAAAAAAATTATCTTAACCCACAGAAACCCCCCTAACTCTAACCCCAGAAAATTCTGGACTACTATTAACAAGCTCCTAAAGCCAGGGACCCCATCTCCTCCTAACCCCTCCCGTAACAGCTCTCCTATTGAAGCTGCCATTCGTCTGAACTCCTCCTTCAGTGACTCCATGCAGAACTTAATAAAATCAAGCAAAGATACCTACCATGACACCTCCTCCCCCACCCTCCCATAGAACTCCTTTCTCTATCCAGCCAATCTCCACTTCCTATTTCAGATCACTCCTCAATAAACTTAAACCGCGCTCCCTTCTGCCGACAACTTGCCACCACTCTACCTCATGCTTGCAGCTTCCTCTTTTGCCTATCCAGTCTCCATACTTATCAGTCAGGGTATTCAGGAAAATCTTGTCCCTGACATCTGGAAAAAAATCTTATGTTATACCCCTGCATAAAGGAGGAAACTCCACCGACCCCAAAAACTTCAGGCCTATTGCTATTCTATCCCCCCTTTCCAAAATTCTTGAAAAGTGCATACATAAACAGCTCATTACACATCTCATTCAGGAAAACCTTCTCACCCCCACACAACATGGATTATGTCCTCATCACGGTACAACTACCGCACGATTATCCTTTACTCATTATAGCTGTACATCTCTCAACAATAACAAATTGGTGTCATACCTCTTCCTTGACCTGTCTAAGGTCTTCAACACTGTGTCTCTCAACCTTCTTCTCTCCAGACTAGCTTACCTCAATCTTTCTAACTCCACTCTCAGCTGGTTCTGTAACTACCTATCCAGTAGTCTACAATCTGCCAAATGGCTCTCTACTACTTCCCCTTTCCTTTCCATTCAAACTGGGGTCCCCCAAGGCTCCAGCCTTGGGTCACTGCTATTCAGTAGCTTTACTAATAGTCTCTACCAGTCCTGCCCATACTCCACACTAATACAATATGCAGACGACTCCACTGTCATCTCTACTTCTGAAAATCTACCTCACTTACTCACCCTCACCCAAGAAACCCTACACTCAGTTGAAAGATGGCTCACAACTAACCAACTTCGGCTCGACCCTAATAAAACTAAACTACTTCTTTTCCTCCCTGAGCCTCTCCAACACCTCAAATCCACTTTCTCTGTTCCTTAAACAAGACTACTATCAAAGTTGAATCTCACACTAAATTTCTCTGTGTTTATATAGATGATGAATTTAAAATTGGCATCCATAGCAATAATTGCATCAAGAAGACACACCAAAGACTCAGATTACTTTACAGAAACAAAAAATTCTTAACACAAGAATTTAAATTGACCTTTGCTCAAGCCTACCTACTGTTGACCCTATTATAAGCTGCCCCAGTCTTAACCAACCTCAAAAAAATATGTCAACCAAACTTGAACTTTCTTACAGTAAAATAGCTAGATTTTCCAGTAATCTCTCATGTCGTTCTCACCACTGCCCTTCCTTGAAAAACTCCACTGGCTAGAATTTCAACATCAACTCCTCCTGCCTCAGCTTCACCTGACTCACACTATCCTTCACCAACCTCTAGCCTACCCTTCACTGGCAACTGTCATCTCCCCTTATGTCCCTAACTGTGAAGTTCGTAGCTCTGACCAACACTTCCTTCAAATTTCCAAACCTAATAAATCCATAAGTAAAATTGTTTATAGCCACTCAGTTACCACTGCGTTGGACAAACTTCTTGTCCATGTCAGATCAATTCAAAACTCTTATCAGTTCCAAACTAGCCTTAAAGGAATATGTGCTTAATTCCTGGCCCTACCTCGGTAAAGATCCTACTTGAACACTCCCCCTCTGCCCCCTGTTTCTTTGCATCATTATCCGCCCTACTTGTATTTTATTTCTACTTCTCTGATTATCTCTAGCAAGACTCCACCTTATACTTTTGTAATCTACTAACTTATTTCCTCCTTTAGTATAAATGTCTCGTTTTTTTTTTTTTTTTTTTAATACTGCCATGACTTTAACGTGATATTGTGTGACATAACCTCTCTTCAACGCATTGTGATCACATTTTGTATTT
Organism: Protopterus annectens; assembly: GCF_019279795.1. Lineage (NCBI taxonomy): Eukaryota > Metazoa > Chordata > Ceratodontiformes > Protopteridae > Protopterus > Protopterus annectens. The sequence goes on from NC_056743.1 coordinate 7,858,634, forward strand.
ATGCTTTATGTTCAAATGATGTAAAGACAGATCTTTATTCCTCCTATGTTAATATGTCTAATTATTTATTTATTTATTTTACATTTGTTAACCGGGATGGTCCGACTGGATACATGTCCTTTTTCAGCGGAGGCCCGGGGAGAAAAGCTCCAACAGAGTTACATTGATAATTAGGTACAGTAAATGAGCTGAAAGAACTTAACAAAAACATAGGCTATTTACATACAAGTACAAGACTCCCGTTACTATTTCTGAGATTACTACAAATGTAACATTAATAACATATTAGCAAGGACGGTAGGCAGTATAATGACATAGAGTTAGACAGGATACATATTTCTTTATCACAGTATACAAAGTACTTATCATCTTAGCTAGTTGTTTATGTTTTAGTTAATGGCACAAAGCTAGTCTGGGTTTGAGCAAGGACATAGCCAGTGTGACTTGAAGTGGAGTTTTAGACTATTTTTGAATTGACTTAGAGAAGTTGCAAGCGTGATGTTATTTGGGAGAGAGTTCCATATTTTACCAGTGGTGTTAGCAAATAGCGCGTCACCACCTAGGTTGAGAGATTTAGTTGTTTGGACAAGGAGTCTGTTTGCTGAGCGAAGGCAGCTTAGATTGGAGTAGGGAGTCATTAAGTTTTGTAGTGCTGGGGTATTCTCAGGTTGTTTAAGGATTTTGAAGGCCTCTATGAGTTGGGACTGGTGAAGAAGGTGTGGGAATTCTATCCATCCAAGCTTTTTCAGGTTAGTACAGTGGTGTGTTCTGTAGGGTAGGCCTGTAACGAACCTGGCAATGTGATTATAGCAGGATGAGAGCTTGGCCAGATCAGATTTGTTAAGGTGAGTTACATACTGTTATTGTAACACGTTTTACTGGAGCTTTTCTTCTCGGGTCTCTGCTGAAAAAGGGCATCTGCCCAGCCAGACTAACCCGGTTAACAAATGGCAAATAAAATAAATACCGAGGAATTTGGTACAGTTGAGTGGATTTTATCAGCTTCTTTTTCTTTCTTATTTGTTGTGAACTTCTTCCTTTCTTTTTTTATTTTCTTCTGTACGCTCTGAATCGTTGTCGCCTCATAGTAAGACGCTGTCCGGTTCGATTCTCAGCTAGAGCGTCTTCTGCGTGGAGACATGCGTGAATGGGCATCCCTTCGTTGAAGGTTGTGCGTCAGGGTTGGCAACTCGGCACGTAAAAATCAGCTGCCAGTCATTAGTGGACCGGAGTTCCGCTGTGGCGACCCCTAACCGGGAAAAGCTGAAAGACACAACAACAGCAACGCTCTGAATCACAGATTGCTAAGTACTTGTATCCAGAATTCCTAAGGTGTCAGTGGTATTATCTTGTTCAATAGGGGTTGCGTGATCTTCACAGACAACAGACACTTCCTTTCCTAAATGTGCTCTATTTGCTTCTTATCTAACATTATTTATCTCATTAGTGTAGTCATTAATATATGTAACAACAGTTCTTCAAGCTGTGCCAGCTGCAGTCGTCATCAGTAGGTCTAGATTTACTACTAATAATGGTAAGCAAATCTTCCAGCTTTTAACATGAGGAGCACAGATCACCAGTGTTATCAGGTGTTACCTTTTATTTAGTACGCTATGCAAGATACCTGTACTTTATCAAATCATTAATGTCATCCATATTCAGCTGCAAATGAATAAAAAATTCTAAAAGAAAAGAATAATCAAAATCAGTTACCGCAGAATTCAAAGAGAATTTAAATCAACAATAAAAAGACTTTCGGCTTTTCCCGGTTAGGGGTCGCCACAGCAGAACTCCGGTCCGCTCATGATTGGCAGTAGATTTTTACGGTGCCGAGTTGCCAGCCTGAGGCCCACCCTTCAAAGAAGGCATGCCCATTCACACTCACACCTACCTGCATGTCTTTAACGTAAATCAACAATATACAACTAAATATTAAATTAAGTACAGTAAAGTTGTTGCTGTAACAGTAAAAGTTGTGAAAGTCACACAAAAGTTGAAACTCTTTACATCACAATGTGCACAGTAGCTTTTGCTCTCCATTTTTTGCAGTTGCACCTCTTTTTAACAGTAAAGATAAAAAAAATCACAAAATAAGACGGGATTGTCCTTTAGCAGTCTGTGTGAATTTATAGTTGTAATCCACAAAATGAAGCAGCGTTTCAGGCAAAACAATAAACAACTGAGCAGGGCAAGCATAGAAAATTGGGAAAAAACCCACGGACGGCTCAGCACACTTCATTTCACTTTATTCCACAGAAACACAGCACATTAACGCTCCATCATACGTTTTCGTTTTAAAAATCACTTCCTCAGATGTGGGCTGTTCAAACTACTAGTGCTTTTATACCATTCACTTAATTACATTGATTAGGTTAATGCATTAATTGAAAGGTTAATTTAGTTTAAAACCAAAATCTTTTCTTGTTGCAGCTCTCTGTGTTGCCACAATTAAAACATTTAATGTTTCAATGTTTGATGAATAAATATGTATGAATAAAAATATGACAATTTTGGCAGCGCACTCATCGTGGAGTATAACGCTTGTGCAAAAATGGTAAGACAAACTATAGATAAGGAATGGAATACATTTTTAGCGTTTACTGACTTAGAGAAACTAAAGAATGAAAAGCTAAGAGTAGTTTATAAGAATTCAAGTAACTTAAAACTTTTATTGGAAAATGGTACAAACCAAGAAGTTCAGAGACGGAAAAAAAGGAAGGGAACGTTTAAATGTGGACATTGTCAACAGTGTGCATACATTAGCAATGCAGAAAGTGTGTATTTGGAAAGCAGGGGAATCACCCTGGAAGGCAATGATTTTAATAATTGTGACTCCTTTGGGCTTGTATAGTTAGCGAAATGTTAAACCTGTGAAGCATTCTATATAGGGAAGACAGAATGCAAGCTCAGGAGAAGGGTATACGAACATATGTATGACCTAGAAACAAACAAACAGACTAATGCATTGTACAAACACAAACAAAGCTGTGAAAATGCATGCTATACATTTTTTGTGATAGGGTGGAAAAGAGTGGCAGGGGGGTTTATGGGATGAATATTTGGAGTACAGAGAATTATGGTGGCAGATAAATTTGGAGGCCAATCAGCCACTGGGTCTCAATGAACATATCTCCATAGCCCCATTATTAAACTTGAGAGCAGCAAAACTGTGATATGCATTTGCACTTTATGCGAAATGTTAAGTTGTCAATCTCGCCTTCATTCTTGCTGGATGGGTTCGGAGCTGATCCTCGGCTCCGACTCGGCCTATACTAAAGCTCGAGAGCTAATTTTACCGGCTCGAGGCAACCCTATATCCCATGATGCTAGGCGCTAACTACCCAGATCTCGTTTGCCACTTTCGCTAGCGAGGTGCTTTTTTTACCGGCTCCACAGGTCAGTGAAAAATTTAAAATTTTTCTTCTCCTTTCTTAGGATTTTTCCCCTTTATTTTAAAAAAATATATAGTCTAGTACCTGTATACCACTTCCGTGGGGTCCCATTTTTGTTAATCCCTAATCCCAAAGTTATATCCCTCCCCTGTTAAGGTTAGGCCTGAGGCCCTTTCCGTTTTCCGTTCCTTGTTTTGGGACAGTTAGGTGTGTGTTAGTTGTTAACCTTTAATTTTACTCTGTGTGTGTGTGTGTGTGTGTGTGTGTGTGTGTGTGTGTGTGTGTGTGTGTGTGTGTGTGTGTGTGTGTGTTTTAACTTCTAAGGAAGATATTTTTCTTTCCTTGACAGCTTAATGTCTAAAGACATTAAAGTCTCAGGCTTCAAGAAGTGTGACTCGTGCTGTCAGAAAATGTCGCTGACAGACGGTCACACTTCTTGCGTTTATTGCCTGGGACCCCTGCACCTGCAGGACTCTTGTTCTGTTTGTCATGCGTTCAGTCCAAGAGTCCTGCAGGAGCACAGGAATAAGTTAATTTTGAGGGGCTTATTAAAGCCCGAAGGTTCCCCGGCTAAGTCCTTGCCGGGGAAACCTTCGAAGCCATCCAAACCGTCGGCTCCGTGCTCCAAGCCTTCGGCTGGTGGCTCACCTACTGCGTTACGATCGGCTCTGGCTGGAGCCGATACGGCTATGTCGCAGTCTTCTGCATCGGCTCCGGCCGTACCCGATGCCTCAAAGACTCTGTCTTCAAAGTCGGCTCCGGTTGGAGCCGACGTGTCTTTGGCTACATCGGCACCACTAGTCTCGGTGCCATCTTCCACCCCGCAAAAGATCTAGGTCTCCGTCCCTGGAGTCCATTCACTCGCCTTTGCTCTCAGAGCGGAGCCATCGGAGCCATTCCTCTCGGTCTTCCAGGCTTTCTGACCATGACCTCGAGAGGGTGGTTAGCAGACTTCTTGGCCTGTCTCAACAGACAGTGGCTTTACCCATACCATCTTCGATTCCTCCTCCGACTCTGGCCCTGAGTGTAGAGCCGTAGCTCCTCGGAGCCGTGACTGTCGAGACATCGGAGCCGATACTTCCCCTTCGGCTCCGTCGTCTGCTCCGATCTCTTCCATGGTCCCATCCATGGAGGGATCCAGGCGCTTGGACTCCCTCGTCGGCTCCGAGGGGGCGAGTGGCATCGGACCGTTGTCTGACCCCATTCTCCCTCTCGGAGCTTCGGCGCTGGTGAGTTCGGCCCCGACATCGGCTTCGGAGCCGTCCCTCTCGGTGCTGGCTGGGGGTTCCTATTTCTTCAGAATGGGAACCCTCTGTCCTGCCTGATAGGGGCGCCTTCGAGGTCATGAGGAGCATACTGGCCCCTGTGCCTGCTCCACGGTCAGCTCCATTAGCTCCTCCCACTGTAGTGCCTGCTGCGGTCTCTTCCCACTCTCTCATTCCCTACCGTAGAGATCTAACGCCTCAGGTTTCCCCATTGGGAATATCCTCCTCTTCCGAGGCTTCCCCTGATCCATCAGGTGAACCCCCTCGAAAGAGGACATGTAAGAGGAAGCATGTGGACTCCCCTGAGTCCATCACATCTGATACCGACTTGGATGAGTCGGAAGGTCCCCACGGTCCCCCTCTGAGGATGTCTCCTTTTCTGACATCCTTGAAATCCTCAAGCAGAGGGGGAACTGGTCTACCCTCAATCCTTCCGAGGAAGAGTCGGTTTACCTGGAGGCGTTTGGTTCTCGCCCTTCCACCTCCTGGGGTGTTCATGTAAGTGGTGGCGCAGAAGGCGTGGACGGCCCCTGATACGACGGAACCCACCCCACGGAGGCCTTCCAAATTTATCACAGCCCCGTCAGATGAACAATTTTTAACTAAGGGTGTCCTAGTTGATGCCATGGTGGTGGCTGCAGCCACTAAGAAGGAACTGGCCGATCCTTCAGTGCCTATCCATCCTCCTAATAAGGGTTCTAGGACTATGGATAGGTATGGCAAGCGGATGTTCTCTTCAGCGACCTTCGCCATGCGGTCGCTGAATTACTTGTGCCATTTCACCCGCCTTCAAAGAGACATTCTCAAAGAAATGGGTGATACCCTACAGGATCCAACAGCTGCGGGGTCTCAAGACAAAATCAACTCCCAGCTAGGAACCCTAAATTCCATTGTCAACTCCTCCATGTGGCTTATTTCCTATGCAGCCGATGGAGTGAGTAGAGCCGCAGGCACAGGTGTGGCTTTAAGGTGTCATGCCTGGATGCGGCTTTGCAACTTTGCAGACCCCTTCGAGGCATCTTTCACTAACTCCCCCTTTGATGGTTCGGCGTTGTTTGGACCTCAAGTGAAGGATACTTTGATAAGATGCGAACAAGATGGCAAGACTCTCTCTGCCGTAGGAGTCCATTTTTCAACCCCGTCCAGACCATATCCTAAGGGTCAAAAGGGTGGAAAAATGTGGATCCGCAAATCTCAGGGAGTTACGCCTGACTCAAGAGGTCAGTTCCCCCCGAGAGGCAGGGGGCGGGAGCAACAACAGACGTTGCCCTAGAGGCAGAGGAGGTTCCATCCCTGAGAAGCTGCCCGACTGTCCACCTTTGGAGGCGGTCAGGAGAAGGTTATCGCTGTACCCAGAAGCCTGGCTTTCTCTCACACAAGACAAATGGGTACAGTCGATTATATCCGAGGGTTACAAAATTCCCTTTATCCCCACCCCAACTCGGCCAAAAGGGCCCCTCCCAGATGTTCCACCCAGTCTAAGGGAACAAGCAGTACTAGAAGTATCAAAACTGCTAACAAAAAGAGCTATCCAGCCAGTCCCAGCAGACCAACTAGGATCCAGAATCTACTCCAAGTTCTTTTTGGTACCAAAAAAGACAGGGGACTGGAAGCCAATATTGGATCTCAGCAGACTAAACAAGTCTGTAAAAAGAACGAAGTTCCAGATGGTCACGCTACAGTCCATTCTACCCTTTCTGGGTCAGGACAATTGGATGTGCTCAGTGGACCTTCAGGATGCGTAATATCACATCAAGATGCACAGGCGCTCCAGGAGGTTTCTCCGCTTCCGGCTGGGGGCCAGTCACTACCAGTTCAGGGCCCTGCCCTTTGGTCTCACTACAGCCCCCCCGAGTGTTCACCAAATGCATGGCAGTGGTTACGGCTCATCTGAGACGTCAAGGATTCCAGGTGTTTCCGTATTTAGACAACTGGCTCCTTACTGCCACCACCAGGCATCAGCTTCTTCTTGCCAGAGATTACACCATTCAAACTTACAAAGGCCTAGGTATTTCCATAAATTTCAAAAAGTCTGCCTTGTCGCCTTGTCAGTCTATTACCTTCATAGACGCCACCTTGGACACCATACAGTTCTCAGCAAAATTAACCGAGCAAAGAGTTTTAGATATTCAAAATCATGTTCATATCCTCCTTCAGAGCAAAAGAATCCAGGCCAGGTTTGTTCTAAAAGTATTAGGTCTCATGGCGGCAGCCATCACACTACTTCCCCTTGCTTGCTTTCACATGCGGCTCCTTCAGTGGATGCTGTTCTCCCAGTGGTCCTTCCAACAGCTTCCTTTGACACACAAAATCATGATAACTCTATCTTGCAAGAAACATGTGTCTTGGTGGATGGTCTCCCCTCAAGTCCTTCAGGGCAGACCATTCGTTCCTTCCCCTCCCGTCGCCACGGTCACAATGGATGCCTCACTGATCGGGTGGGGGGGGGCATTTTCAGGGCAGGACAGTCCAGGGCACATGGCAACCTTTCAAATGCCACCTGCACATAAATGTCCTGGAGATGAGAGCAGTGCTTTTGGTGTTGCAAGCCCTCCAAGACTCTCTTCCTTTAGGGACTATAGCAATTCAGATGGACAATATGTCCGTAGTGTGGTATATCAACAAGCAGGGCGGAACCAAGTCCTATCCCCTGTGTCGAGAGGCACTCAGACTTTGGCAGTGGGCAATCTCTTCTCAGCGGTTTCTGATAGCAACGCATATCCCTGGGAAGTCCAACATCATAGCGGACAGGTTGAGCAGAGCTATTCTCATGCCACACGAGTGGTCTCTCAAGCAATCAGTAACTGAGGAGATTTTTCAGAAGCGGGGTCTTCCTTGCTGCGATCTTTTTGCAACACCTCAGAACAGCAAGTGCCTCGACTTTTTCACCCTCTTTCCCCTTCCAGGCCATCCCCCCAGAGACGCTGTAGTCCACGATTGGTGCTCAACATTATTGGTAGAAGTTACAGGTGGCAGTGGAAGGAACATCCGCCTTCATTCAGGGGGGCTCCCCCTCACCCTCAAGACCAGAATTTGCTACCCCCCCCCCCCCCATATATTCAGGCACATGCTGGATACAGGGATCATAGAGCTGGTTCCTCCTTCAGAGATCAAGAAAGCTTTCTATTTAAGAATTTTATTGGTCCCTAAAAAAGAGCTGTTGTAGAGACTGGTGTTGGACTTATCCTTTCTAAATGCTTATATCAAAGTCACCAAGTTCATGATGCTCATTCTATATACAGTGATTTTTTTCTGCAGGACCACTTTTTCATGGTGACCCTGGACTTGAAGGATGCATATCATCATATCCCCACTGCTCATCACTTCAGGACTTATTTAAGATATGTTGTGTCAGCTCCCTGCATTGCCTTTTGGGCTGTCCTCTGCATCTTGAGTGTTTATAAAATGCCCTGCTCCAGTAGTGGCTCACTAATGGACTTTTGCCATTCACATATTTCCTTACTTGGACGACTTGCTGATCTGTGCAGAGTCTGTTTCCACTTGTTTGGAATTGCTAGAGAAGGTCTCGGCAAAGCCAGGGTTAAAGTTGGACCTTTGGGATTCATGCCTGACACCCTTAAAAACATTCATCTTCCTGTGGTGCTTAGACAAGGTCCTGTCCTACCAGACAATGTTTTAGGAATTCTCCAGGAGGAACTTTGCTTCAGTAAGAGAATTTTTAAAAATTCTAGGACTGATGGTGTCTGTGATTCTCATGATACCACTGACCCACCTCCACATGAGGAAAGTGGTATGTATGAAATTGTTGGACCCAGCACTTAACATTCCGTGAAAGTCCAGTTGCCAGTGCTGGACTTCATCAGATGAGCGTTACAGTTGTGGAGAGCTCAGCTGAGTATCAGTCCAGGGCGTCCCTTCTTTCCACCTGTTCCAGTGCAATCTGTCCAGACGCATCCAGCTTTGTTTGGGGAGCTGTGTCAGTGGGAGTACAAGTGCAGGCCACTTTGAAACCCAAGGATGCACAGATGCACATTAGTATCAAGGAAGTGGTGGTGGTGGTGATACACACCTTGAAAGTCCTTCACCACCTATGGATTCCGCATCCTCCTCTTGTGTTTGCAAACACCACCACAGTGATTTGGTACCTCAACAAACAAGGGGGTACACACTCACCTATTGGAATTCTATGCATAACATTTAGTTATTTTTGTTAAACCCTGTACTGCTCCTACCCATCTCCCAGTACTCCTTAAGGGCTCCAAACAAAAACGTTATGGAAGAGTTTATCCTACCTTGTTTTCTGGATATATTTTACTAGCTTATTTTTTCCCTTTAAATTGGTTCTTAAACTTACTGATAGTTTCTCGTTTATTGCATTTTCTTTGTCTTGGGTGTAGCCCACCCACCCCCTCCTATTACCTCACATCGTGTCATAGTCTATATCTGCCTCCTAGAGCCTTGGGCACCATTTTTAAATTTAGTCTCACTACCTATCTAGCCTCCCTCCTCCCTACAGCGTTTATGTTACTGTGCTCAACCGAAAACCAGGTATAATTTGCCAAAATATGCTTGTACTCTGTAGAAATGTTTGCATAAGCGACTGTTAAAATATCATTGTCGCCACTTAGTTGGTGTTTCAAATTAACTCTAAGCTGAACTTGCATTCTTACTACTAGTGTATACAATTAGTACACATGTTCTCTCACTCGCAAGAAACAGCGCTAAGCACTGTTCTCTAAATTATTCTGCTGAAGTTATAAACTTCACTAAGTTACTTTTATGCTGAATGTTGCATGGTTTACTATATGGTTCACTCACAAGAAACAGCGCTAAGCACTGTTCTCTAAATTATTCTGCTGAAGTTATAAACTTCACTAAGTTACTTTTATGCTGAATGTTGCATGGTTTACTATATTGTTCACTTGCAAGAAACAACGGTAAACATTGTTCTCTAAATTATTCTACTGAAGTTATAAAGTTCACTAAGCTACTTTTATGCTAAATGTTATATGGTTTACTATTTCAACAGATAAAAACCATACTGCTATCATTTTAATGAGTCCTCTGCCATAAGATGTTTTAGCTAGGCAATATAGACAGTGTTGTGCTTTTTGCACCAAATTGTGTATATACTGCTTAGGTTACTTTTTTAACTCAGTAGAATTGTATGTTGATACAATTACAACTGTAGCTCCACGTAACTTTCTTTGTTTTCTGCTCTGCCCCTTTTTCCTCCTAGAATTTTATCCAGTAATACCTGTATTTTCCACCTTAATTAAAATACAGAGTATCCAGTCCAAACAGCTATATACTGAGATCTCTTCTCCCAGAAACGGCAACCGAATATTGCTGCAAACCGTCTGTTACAAAGTATGTTAGATGTTTCTGTAAAATCCAAACCTGTAACCATTTACTAAACTGTCTTGATTTTTAAGGCAGTGTACCAAGGAAAACCTGTTGAGCACTGTACCTTGAACGACCAGCTGAGTAATTTCCTTTCACTCCCACCTACTGGAATTCTGTGCATAACACTTAGTTATTTTTGGTAAACCCTGTACTGTTCCTACCCATCTCCCAGTACTCCTTAAGGGCTTCAAACACAAACGTTACGGAAGGGTCTATCCTACCTTGTTTTCTGGATATATTTTACTAACTTATTTTTTCCATTTAAATTGGTTCTTAAACTTACTGATAGATGTTCTTCGTGTTTCACTGTTGCAGTCATTACATTTGGGTAATCTGCTGGCAGGTTGCCCTCAGTCGGCCTGAATTCCAAAGTCTTGGGTCCTGTGTCGGTTGCTGTCTCCTCTTCCAAGACGTCAGGTCATCAGGGGTATAAAACATGCAGCCGACGCCATTTTCTTTAGTCTTTCTTGCCGCACGGTGCCCGAAGCAGAAGCATTTCGCAAGTGCCGGTCGGCTGACTACTGAAATATTCGAGTTTGAGTTTCAGAACCGAAGTCTTCACTAAAGCTAAGTACCCCATTGGGGAAACTTTTTTCTTGCTTTTTACCGATGTCAGAAAACATTAATAATTGTATTACTTGTGGGAAGCAAATACCTCATAAGGATTTCCATTTATACTGTATTCCCTGCCTAGGCCCTGATCACAACGTGCCTGGCTGTCGGTTTTGTGCTAGATTTGACCAACGCACTATTAAGCATCGGTATATTTTTGCATCAAAGTATTTTGGAAACAGATTTAACTGCCCAGAAATGTCGGATAGCAATCCGACTACAGGAGTGCATAAAAAACGCAAAGAAAAGGACAGAGAAAGGCAGTCGAGATCCAAAACCGACATCAAAGCTTCTCCTAAGCCAGTCACCGGTTTGCCAGTACTCAGTGAGGCGCTTTCGCAGCCCCTGATACCCGCTACCTTCAAGTCGCAGGCCTCTACTGACACCCATGTGGAGTCCGGCATGCCGCAAGATACTCAAGGTATTGGACTGACAGATGTATCTCCCTCAGATGGGTCTGGAGCCTCTGAGCAGGCACCGGCTTCTGAGGGTGTATTCAGACCTCAAAATTTGTATATCAAACTGACGACAGCTGCAAAAACAAAGACAAAAGCAACTTCTAAAACTAAAAGACTGACGCATGAGCCACGTGCACAGGCCTCTATGCCTAAAAAACAGATGATCAAAATGGCTGAAGACCTCATTACCTTGATCAGGGGTACCCATCCCCCTCCAGATAATGGCCTAGGCAAGACACTGATTATGAATCGTCAGATCAGGTTTCTATTTCTTGTGATTCCTCTTCTGATCAGGAATTATCTATACCTCCCTATGAGGATTCTGATGCTGAGGAGTCTATTCCATCTGCATCTCCTCCTGAGGATTATTCATTTGGAGAAACCTTGCATACTTTGAGGGAGCATTTTCACTGGGAGAGTCAAGACTTCTCAGAATCAAAAAGAGGCTCAGGGATTTCCTTCTTCTCCCTCAGCACAGGCCTTTAGCCATTCCCCCTGTTTTAGACATAGTGTATGATGTGTTTTCGAACTCAAGCTTGACCCCTGAATCCTTACCTCCGGCTCCCATTAAGCCTGACAGAAATTACAGGGTCCCTGACTCACATAAATTTTTATTTAGAAACCCTGCTGCCGATCCTGAAACTATTACACAGGATCCAAAGGGAGTTAAGGCCTCAACAGCAAAGAATCCTACCCCCTCTGACAGAGATTCAATGGCACTGGACAGATGGGGAAAAAAGGTTTATACATCTGCAACCTTAGCAGTCAGGGCCTTAAACTGTCAATTTTATATGCTTAAGTACCAACAACATGTTACGGGATTGCTGAAACAGAAAATGATGTTGATTTCAGTTTGTGCAGAAAATAAAGAATTGCAGGAATTATTGCATGCAGCTGAACAAGTTGGAAAGCATACTTTGCAATGTGGTTTTGATTCCTTAGAGGTCCCCTGCAGGGCTGCAGTTACTGGATCTGTGATTAGGAGGCATGCCTGGTTAAAGGAACAAAATTTGCCTGATCATACAGCATGATTCTCTGTTTGGTATTAAGGCAGAAGAGGTTTTAAAGAAAATGGAAGACAAAGCTAAGTCTATGCAAACTGTTAAAGACTTCTTACAAGTGCAGCCACCAAGATTCAGTAGACATTGGCCTACAAAAAATTGATCCTTTCCTGTGTCAGACAGAGCTCAAAGGGGCAAATCTAGACGCCCTAAGGGTTCCAGATACCAGGCGCAAGATTCATACAGGTCAAAGCAATGGGGCGCTTCCACCTCCAAATCTGGAGGAGATAAAGCGCAAACTTACAGAAAGCAATCCCAATAACTTCCCTCTGCCTACACCAAGCACTTATCTTTTGGCAGCACCCATAGGGGAAAATTAGCACTTTTTGCTCAAAATTGGCAGTTAATAACCCAGGACACGTGGGTTCTAAACATCGTATCACAGGGATACAGATTCCATTTCCACACTCTGCCAATGGCAAATGGTTGGCCAGATCTGCAAAAAAATCAATGGGCAGAGGCACAGAAACAGGTTACATCCCTCATGAATATTGGGGGGGCATTCAGACAGTACCAGAACAGGAAAAAGGACAAGGTTTTTACTCAAGACTGTTCTTGGTACCCAGAAAGAACAAGGCCTGGCGGCCAATACTGGATTTATCGATTTTGAACACATACCTGGACATTCCAAAATTCAAAATGCTGACTTTGCAGCAGCTTCTGCCCATGCTGGGCAAGAATGCTTGGCTGGTGACTTTAGACCTAAAAGAGGCATACCTGCATGTCCCAATAAGACAATCGTGTAGAAGATACCTCAGATTCAAGGCTGGCTTAATGCATTACCAGTTCTCTGCACTGCCCTTTGGCTTATCTACTGCGCCCAGGGTCTTTACAATGTGCCTGGCACCAGTAATTGCATTTGCAGACAAAGAAGTATACAAATATATCCTTACTTGGACAACTGTCTCATTCAAGCAGAGAATAAGGACACTCTTTTTCGACACCTGGTGTTTGTGAAAATGCTTCTAACATGCCTAGGGTACACAATAAACGAAAAGAAATCACAACTGGTACCCTCTCAAAAGATAACATTCCTGGGTGCAAGCTTGAATACAACTGCCCAGATGGCTTACCTTACGCCAGACAAGCAAAGGCAACTTACTACTTACTTCAAACTGATGGCAACAAAAACCCAGTCTTCTGCAAGACAAATTCTGCAGGCTCTGGGCTTCATGGCATCCTGCATCCTACTGATTCCATATGCAAGACTGCATATGAGGAAACTTCAATGGTACCTAAAAAGTTTATGGAGTCAACATTCTCACAGTCTGGAAACAATGATTCCTCTCATTCCCTGCCTGCAACAGGAGTTTCTATGGTGGACAAAGGCATGTCACCAAAACATGGGACGGCCATTCACTCTACCCCCTGCCAGCCAAACCTTAACAACAGACACATCAGATTATGCCTGGGGGGCCCACATGGCAGAAAGATGCATTCAGGGCATATGGACACCAAAACAAATGCACCTATATATCAACCAGAAAGAGATGTTAGCTGTTCAAAATACCCTAACAGCCTTCAAGGACTTACTTCATCCAGGACAATTACTGATAAAGACGGACAACACCACAGTCATGTGGTATATAAACAAGCAAGGGGGCACACACTCATACACTCTTTGCAGATTAACCGTGGCACTGTGGGACACAGCTTTGACCTACCAAATACATCTTCAAGCTCAATTCCTGCCAGGAAAACAAAACACTCTGGCAGACGATTTAAGCAGAAACCTTATGGATCCTCACGAGTGGAAACTAAATCCACAAGTCTTTAGCATGATTACAGAGAAATGGGGGAGCCCAGACATATATCTGTTTGCCTCCCCTCAAAATTATCAGTTGAAAAGATTCTGCACAAGGACTTTTCACAGACAAGCATGGAAATTGGACGCCCTATCCTTCAGTTGGAATAACCTATCAGTTTACGCCTTTCCTCCTCTGCCTCTTCTCCCCAAGGTCCTCCTAAAAGTCAGACAAGAGAAGCCAAAGATGATATTAATTGCCCCAGACTGGCCCTGTCAATACTGGTACCCTTTCCTAAGGAACTTGTCTCAATACCCAGCTTGGACCTTGCCTCAAAGACCACAACTACTGTCCCAGCAAATCAATCAAATCCTGCACAATCAACTACAGACTCTGAATCTGGCAGCATGGCTAATCATGTAGTCATACAAACAACACCTCTCAGTAAAGCTGTGATGGATGTCATTTTGGGAGCCAGAAGGCCTAGTACTAGAAAATCTTATGCTGACAAATGGAAGAGATTCTGTGCTTGGAATCAAGCACAAGGAACTGATACAGCAGAACTAAATATTCCTCAGATATTGCAATACTTAACTGAGATGCTTGACAAAGGCCTATCTTTCTCATCAATTAAAATGCATGCCTCTGCCATTTCGGCTCATTACAATACAGAGCCACAAATCTTTTCTCATCCTTTACTAAAGCAGTATCTTAGAGGAGCCAAAAATTTAAGGCCTCCTAGAAGATCACCATTGCCTGCATGGGACCTCAATTATGTGTTGGAAAAGCTCACCCTGCCTCTATTTGAACCAGCTGCTACCGCTGATATAAAGTTCTTTTCATGGAAAACAGCTCTGCTACTAGCAATTACTTCAGCAAGAAGAGTTTCAGGGCTACAGGCCCTCATGGCTGTAGAGCCTTTTATCATATTTTACCCAGACAGGGTGTCTCTGAGGACAAATCCTACTTTTATGCCTAAGGTGGTTTCCAGTGTGGCTCTTAACCAAACAATTCTCCTGCCAACCTTTTATCCAAATCCGCAGAATAAGGGTGAGAGAATTCTGCATTCCTTGGCCGTACACAGACAGCTAAGATTCTACTTGAGCAGGACTAAAGCTCTACGAAAATCTGAGCAATTACTAGTGACATATGCTGCAGGAGCAGAAGGAAAGGCTATTTCAAAGCAGACAGTTTCAAAGTGGATAAGCCACTGCATCCGTTTCTGCTACTCACACCATGGTAAACCTGTGCTCAGCATTAGGTCTCATTCCACCAGAGCTGCAGCTACTTCAACAGCCTTTCTCAGGGGAGTACCAACCAAAGACATTCTAGAGGCTGCGACTTGGAGTTCTGTTCACACCTCTACAAAGCATTATCATTTGCCTCTCTACTCTAAATCCAGGGCAGACTTTGCCACTGCAGTTCTTCAGGGCCTTATAGCCGCACCTAATGCTGTTTAGCTCCCGCCTCCCAACCATAGCTTTGGGATTCTACCCAAATGTAATGACTGCAGCAGTGAAACATGAAGAACATAGTACAGTTGTGTACACTTACCATAAATGTAGATGTTCGAGTTTATTCACTGTTGGAGTCCAGGTTACCCTCCCACCATCCCCCTGTCATTCTGGAGTTTATCTTTCCTTCTCTATCTTCTACAACCTATGTGGTGTATTTGCTTGTAGATAAAGGTAAAGTTTATATTGATGCATGTGTGTGTGTGTGTGTGTGTGTGTGTGTATGTATATATATATATATATATATATATATATATATATATTTTTTTTTTTTTTTTGCTATCTTTTTGGGGGCACCTGACATCGGGGGCAAAGAAAATGGCATTGGCTGCACATTTTATACCCCTGACGACTTGATGTCATGGAAGAGGAGACAGCAACCGATGCAAGACTTTGGAATTCAGGCCGACTGAGGGCAACCTGCCAGCAGATTACCCAAATGTAATGACTGCAACAGACTCCCCTCCCTGCCCCAAATTCTCACCCGCCCCCAGTGGTCCTTCCTTTATTGGTAATTTTAACCACTCCCACCTTTCAAACAGCCTACCACATCACTACACCAACACTACCTCCTCCAGCTTCCCACTACTATAACTCCTGTTCTGCTAACATTTACAAGCACACCATACCTATACTCACTGCATGCACACTCCTTGCATACATCACATCTTACCAAACCTCCACCATTCCCACACTCAACCACTACCAATGTACTACTACATACACCACCACTCATATCTCACCCCTACTCTACTACTCTCCCACCAGGTCAAAGACGTTCCCTATGCATTCTCAACATAGACTACCAACCACAGTACCTAAACTAAAATCATCCCCACAACTTAACATAACAGCCCTACCACCAAACCTAATACGCACAGAACACAATCATAAATTGTCCCTTATAAGCAAGCATATTCAGAAATTGATAAAACTAATAATCTCATCCATATTTAACCTAGCACTCAGTGGAGACATCCATCCCAAGCCTGGCCCCTCAATCTCCAACCCCACCCCTCATAATCAGACTAAAAACCACAACTTCTCCCAAATCACAGCCAATAGAAAGCCAAGCGCCCTCCTGCTAAGCCTAAATATTAGAAATATATCCAACAAGGTGCATGAGCTCCATGCCACCATAGACTTGTACTCCCCTGATGTAGTGATCCTTACAGAAACATGATTAAAACCACACATTACCAATGAGCAAATCCTCCCTACCAGTTACAGTGTACTAAGAGTAGACTGACTAAACAAGAAGGGTGGCAGCATAGCTGTAGTATTTAAACAGCATCTAAACATCAAGATCTTAAACTTAGCAGCTCCCCAAATAGGTAAGGAGGAAATAATATATACCAGCCTTAAAATAAACCAAAATAAAACCATAAACATAATAGGATGCTACTTCCCACCTGGCCAAAACATCCCTCCACTAGAAAACCTCCTTAGCTGGACTACCCACCGTCTACCCCAAGCAACTTTAATTTTAGGAGACTTCAACACTGACTGGAAATCCTGTTCTAGCAACCACCCAATCCATCATGTAAACCTTCATGGCTTCATCCATCTAGTCCAGTCACCTACTAGGATAAATAAAAGCTCCAACAAACACACTACCCTGGATTGGATACTAGTCAGTAAGAGACCTTAGTCATATATAGCAGGCTGCCTATCAGACAGCCTCAGTGATCACTCCCCAACATTCCTACTCAGAAAACAACTATACCAAGTGAAACCTGTCATCTACCGTCAAATATGCAAAAAAATAAACATTAACCCTCTCTCGTTCAGCTCATCCCTTAAAGAATGTAACTGGCAACCTCTTAAATACCTCAGTCTAGATGACGCAGTTGATTACTTTAATAATACCTTCCTAAGCATCCTTAATTACCACGTCCCCATAAGATGTTCCCGAACCAGAGCCCAAACATTCCCATGGCTACTGAAAACCACCAAGCCTGAAATGAAAAACAGGGACAAAGCTTTGGAGCAGTGGTGCAAAACCAAAAACCCCTCTAGACAGAAATTCCTAGAACTACGCAATAGAGTCAAAACGCTAATAAAACAGGACAAAATCCAATACTGCCAGTCTGCCCTTACCTCTTCCCAACATAACCCCAAACAATTCTGGTCTTCAATAAACTCCATCCTCCACCCAGGTAAAGTAAGTACCCCTACTCCTAACATCACTTATTCCTCCGAAAATATTGCTACCTCGTTCAACACACATTTCACACAAACCATACTATCACTAGCTAGACAACACAATCCCCCCCAAACCCACACCTTCAACTAGCAAACTCCCCACTAGCTTCTCATTCTCACCTGTTCCTACCTCCAAAATAAAAAAAAACTGTTAACTAAACTTAAACCCACCAAATTAGCAGCAGACAACCTCCCAAATGAATACTTACAACTCGCAGCTGACACTCTAGCCTACCCAGTATCCCTCTTGATTAACCGATCTCTGTCAGAAAGTTATGTTCCCACACTATGGAAAGTATTACATATAATTCCCCTACGTAAACGCAGATCCTCCACAGAGCTAACCAATTACCGCCCTATAGCTATTCTTTCTCCACTCTCCAAAATACTAGAGAGATGCATCCATTCTCAGGTCTCAGATCACCTCCTTGCTAACAACCTCCTTTCCAACACCCAACATGGTTTCTGACCAAACCATAGCACCACCACTGCCTTACTCTCTTTCACTAACACTATCCTACAACATAAAAATGCTGGTTCTCTCTCCTCAGCTACTTTCCTAGACCTTTATAAAGCTTTCAACATGGTACCACACAAACAACTCATCTCTCTTCTCAGTAACCTATCCTTCTCTCAATCAGTCACCGACTGGTTTCAAAGTTACCTGTCTGACCGCCAACAATCCATTGTATGGCAGGATGACGTATCCCCCCAACTACCTGTCTCCATAGGGGTTCCCCAAGGATCCATCCTTGGACCCCTACTCTTCTCTGTTTTCACCAATAATCTAGCTTCTGCCACCACACATGGCACACTCATACAGTACGCAGATGACTCAACCATCATCTGCACAACCCACTCCCTACCCAAACTGCAAAAAGTCACACAGGATGCATTTTCCTCTGTTGAAACTTAGTTATCCAGTGCCCAATTAATACTCAACCCAAACAAAACTAAATTACTAATCTTCCAATCCACCAAACTTACCCAAGGCAACTCTCACTTTAACATCACAGAAAAAGACACCACCACTATCCATCCTGTAGAACACACCAAATTGCTAGGAGTGGAAATAGACAATAAACTGAACTTCGACATTCACATATCCATGACCATTAAAAAAGTGCACAAAAAACTAGGAACATTATATAGAAATCAGCAACTACTTACCAAAGCAGCAAAGATTTCAGTAGCAAATTCTCACCTAATTTCCACTCTACTTTATGCCTCTCCGATATTTACTAACCTAAGACAATGTGACCTAAATAAGCTTGAAACCTGCTACAACAAAATCACCAAATTCGCCACAGGGGCTTCCTACCATAGTCACCACTCTCTCTCTCTCTCTCTCTCTCACTGGCAGAACTGGGCTGGCTAGAGCTCTCTCACCTCCTTCAATGGTACCAACTCGCCCACAAACTAGTAAACCATCCACTAAAAGTCCCACCCCTCCAGAATCTACTCCAACCCTATCTTACCACCAGACCACTAAGATCCAGCAACAAAAACCTCCCACAGGTCACAAGAGCCAATAACCCTGCTGGATAAGCATTATTCTCCTGCACTATAGCCAAATTATGGAACTCCCTCCTACCCAAAGCTACCTCTCTAACTTCTTGCACCCACTTCAGACACACTTAAAAACATGCAGGATATGCCCTTGCAACCCCCCCCCCTCTAATATCACCCACTCTACCCACCCACTACCTCCCCCCCCCACTAACTACCTACTTTTAGCAAGCTTAGCAGCTCATAAACCTAGCTACTTACCATATAGCAAGAACTTATTGTGGCAACAAGTGTTAATGTCTGTTATGTACCTCACAAACAAAATTGATTTAGTTCTCCACTGATGAATCATGTCTACATCTGTAACTATGTTCAACATCTGTCACTGTGTTTTAAACTTGTATTATGTTCTACAGCTGTTTTACAACTATGTTTTAAGCTTGTATTATGTTCTACAGCTGGAACAATGTCTATAATTTTTAAATGCTATTTTTCTCAAACTGTATAATGTCAGTAACACTTAATGCGGAGCTTTTCTCCCTGGGCCTCTGCTGAAAATGGACCTGCATCCAGTCGGACTCTCCCAGTCAACAAATGTAAATAAATAATAAATAAGTAAAATACAAGGTGCCAGTTGACAGTGATGGCCTGGGAGTTCCCTGACTGGGGCAGATCTGTATGAGTGGCATCTCAAGGCAGTGGTGTTCCAAGATCTAGTCTAGCTGCGGGCAATGTCTCAAA
Source organism: Protopterus annectens (assembly GCF_019279795.1). Lineage (NCBI taxonomy): Eukaryota > Metazoa > Chordata > Ceratodontiformes > Protopteridae > Protopterus > Protopterus annectens. The sequence continues at coordinate 7,878,503 of NC_056743.1, forward strand.
TAGATTTGTTCATTTCCTTTCAAAACAGACAGCAGGAGAAATTCTGTTCCAGACATGTTTGCAGCCTTACTTAACAGACAGACACATTTTCATTTCCTTGGATGGGAATGTTCCTGTATGCAATTTCACCTTTTCCACTGATTCATAAGGTAATTCTGAAGATTTAGAAATGCCAGAGGTCATTATGATGGCCCAGGCCAACAGTGCCCAACCTTTTTGGCTTAAGGCCACGTACTTTACTTTGCAAGGTTTGAGAGGGCCACATTATCAGGTCCAACATGTACCTGTCCATTCAAAACAGTATGTTGTAGGACATACTGTGGGCCAGATAAAATGCTTTCATGGGCTGGAATATGGCCCTAGGGCTACCTGTTAGACAACCCTGGCTGCTGCAGACTTGGTTCTCCCTTCTAATGGTATTGGCCAAGGGGAATTACCACACACTTCTCCACACTCTGGATTTGTTCAAGCAGTCTGTCCTGGGGGTGACTGGTGCATCACAGTTTTGTTGCAACTGCAGATGACAGCCTAGATGATTCAGTATTGACTCCGTATAGGTACTTGTTTCATGAAAGTCTGTAACAGGTGTTAAAAGGAGGCCATAAAACATGCTAATAAAAAATTGTATGTTTACAAATGGATTAGATTTTCTAAATCATGCCTAAATTGAAACAGGTCTCTTGAAATATTTGCATGAGCTAATTCAGGACTGCTTATTGTATGCACCCCTTTAAAGTGCATTTTGCGACCATCTCTGCATGTCTTCCTTTGGATCCTCTTTTTTCTCTTTTAGTAAAAGAGTTCATGAAAAGATTATTGCATAGGAAACTGCCTCACAATTAAATTCCTCCTTGATGAGATCTCAACTATGTTCTGCAATAGTTGACCTTACCACCATTCGAACTTGCCACTCAGGCTGATCTAACGCTATTAACATGGAAAGCTGTTTTGCTTATTCTGACATCTGCAAGCTCTCCTGATGGGACAACCTTTCCTTACATTATTTTTTACAGCGCCAGGAAAGGATTATTCACTAATCCCTCTGTCATATGAAAGGTGGTCTCAAAATTTCTTCTCAATCAGTCTAGCAACCTCCCTTTATTCTTTCTTCTAAGAATAAGGGAAAAAGGATACTGCATACTGTTGATGTGCACCAGCAGCCCAGGTACTACCATGACAAAATGAAACCCTTCAAGACAGGTGAAAAGCTTTATGTTAAGTTGTCTATCTCACCTTCATTCTTGCTGGATGGGTTCAGAGCCGACCTCGGCTCCGACTCGGCCACTCTAAAAGCTCGAGAGTTGGTTCCACCGGCTCGAGGCTCCCCTTATATCCCACAATGCTAGGCGTGAGTTACCTCAGATCTCGTTTGCCGCTACAGCGATCGAGGTGTTTGGTTTCTACCGGCTTCTTGGTGAGTAACTTTGGAGTAAAATTTAGTATACTTAAACCCCTTTAGTTTTAATTTTAACAGTTGTCTCCCTTAGTTTAGTGGATTTTCTCCCCCTTTCTCTCTAAAATCCCATTTTTTCCACAAGAACTTATAAGTTCTTCCCTCGGCCTTTAGGCCATTTTTCTTCCATCCCTAGTGGTGTGTGTGTGTTTTTTCTCAGAATTTAAAACTTTGGTAGTTTGTTTTATTTTTGAGTTTAAAATAGGATAGGGTGTAATCAGTGTGTTTGACTGGGTGTGTGTGATTACACTTTTTCTAAAATGTCTAAAGACTCAAAGGTCTCAGGCTTCAAGAAGTGTGACTCGTGCTGTCAGAAAATGTCTCTGACAGACGGTCACACTTCTTGTGTCTACTGCCTGGGACCTTTGCACCTGCAGGACTCCTGTGCTGTATGCCATGGCTTCAGCCCCAGGGTCCTGCAGGAAAGAAAAACAAACTGATTTTGAGAGGTTTACTCAAGCCTGAGGGTTCCCTTACTGTCTCTTGGGAAAGTCCTCCAAGGCTTCTAGGTCCTCGGCTCCAGCTACTGAGCCGAGACCTAAGGCTACGAAACCTCCGTCTACATCGGCTCCGGCTGGAGCCGATGAGTCTCAGTCTACAGTTTCTGTGGTTTCCTCGGCTCCGGCTGGAGCCGAGGTATTGAAATTCCTGTGTCGGTTCCGACCAGACCTTGAACCGACATCTAGAAAGAGGTCTAGGTCACCGTCCCTTGGCTCCGTTCATTCGGCTCCAGCATCTCCTCTGCTGTCTGAACGGAGCCATAGATCTCACTCCTCTAGGTCATCGAGGCTGTCGGACCATGACCTTCAGAGGGTAGTGAGTCGACTTCTTAAGTCCGAGGCACTGGCCCAAATGCTTCAGAGCCCGACTCATCAGTCGATGCCTGACCCTTTCCCTCATTATGTTCCTCCTCCGACTCCGTTGAGCTCGGAGCCGGGGCGTTTCGGAACCGAGACTGTGGTAGCGTCGGAGCCGATACAAATGTCTTCGGCTCCATCGTCGGCTCCGATTTCTTCCTTAGAAGAATCTCGGCGCCGGACTTTCCATTGTCGGCTCCAAGGGGGTGAGTGGCATCGGACCCTTGTCCGTCCCCGCTCTCCCTCTCGGGGCTTCGGCGCTGGTGAGTTCGGCTCCGACATCGGCCTCGGAGCCATCACTGTCGGTGCCGAGGGAGGTTTTTAGCTTTTCGGACCGGGGACCTCTGGCTCTGCCTGACAGGGGTGCGTTCGAGGTCATGCGGAGTGTGTTAGAACCTGGTTCTACTCCACAGTCGGCTCCGTCCGCCCCTCCCTCTTCGGTGCCTCAGGTCAAGTCGACTCACTCCCTCATCCCGGACCGCAGAGAGCCAGCTCCTCAGGAATCCCCTGTGGGGATCTCATCCTCTTCCGAGGCCTCTCCTGATTTGGCAGAAGAGCCCCCTCGGAAGAGAAAGTGTAAGAGGAAACACATAGACTCACCTGAGTCCATCACCTCTGACACAGATTTAGAGGATTCCAAGGGTTCCCCCCGTTCCCCTTCTGAAGATGTCTCATTTGCAGACATTCTAGAAATCCTTAAGCAGAGGGGAAATTGGCCAGCCCTCAACCCTTCGGAGGATGAATCTGTGTACCTTGAGGCGTTTGGCTCTCGTCCTTCCACCTCCTGGGTGTCTCCCCCCTTTGACCCCCTCATGCAGGTGGTAGCAAAAAAGGCATGGACGGCTCCTGATTCAGTGGACCCCACTCCCAGGAGACCCTCAAAATTCATTACAGCACCAGCAGATAACAGTTTCTGACAAAAGGAGTTTCTGTGGATGCTATGGTGGTTGCTGCTGCCACTAAGAAGTAACTAGCTGATCCTTCAGTGCCTGTCCATCCACCTAACAAGGAATCTAGGTCCATGGACAGGTACGGGAAGTGGATGTTCTCGTCAGCGACCTTTGCAATGCGTTCGCTGAACTACCTATGCCATTTTACTCGTCTTCAAAGGGACTTGATCAAAGAAGCGAGTGATATGTTGAAGGATCCTACAGCTGCGGGTTTTCAAGACAAGATGAACACTCAGCTGGCTACCCTGAACTCCATAGCTAACTCCTCCATGTGCCTCCTTTCATATGCGGCTGATGGAGCGAGCAGGGCCGCAGGAACAGGAGTGGCCTTACGTAGGCATGCCTGGATGCGGTTATGCAACTTTGCGGACCCCTTTAAAACGTCGTTCACTAATTCCCCGTTTGATGGATCATCTCTTTTTGGTCCTCAAGTGAAAGAAACCTTGACTAGGTGCGAGACTGATGGCAAGACTCTTTCTGCCGTCGGAGTCCGTTTTTCTACTCCTCCTAGGCCTTACCCCAAGGGCCAGAAAAGTGGAAAAATGTGGTTCCGCAAACAATCTCAAGGGACTTTGCCTGACACACAGAGTCGGTTCCCCGCCAGAGGCAGAGGGGGGAACAACAATGGTAGATGTCGCCCTAGAGGCAGGGGGGGTCCGCAGAACCAGGGCAATCGAGAAACTTTCTCCGATAAGCCCTTTCAGCATCCCTGAGGTGTTGCCCGACTGTCCACCTTCGGAGGCAGTCGGGGGAAGATTGTCACTGTACCCAGAAGCCTGGCTATCCCTAACTCGAGACAAGTGGGTACAGTCCATCATTTCCGAAGGCTATTCCATTCCCTTTCTTTGCATTCCAAACCGATCAAAAAAATCCCTTCCAGATGTTCCACCCGCTCAAAGGGATCTTGCAGCTTTGGAAGTTTCAAAACTGCTTGCAAAAAGAGCAATTCAACCAGTTCCAGCAGACCAGCAAGGATCCGGAATCTACTCCAGGTTCTTTTTAGTTCCAAAAAAAAACAGGGGACTGGAGACCAATTTTGGATCTCAGTATCTTGAACAAGTCAGTCAAGAAAACACGATTTCGGATGGTCACGCTACAGTCCATACTTCCCCTATTGGGAAGAAAAAACTGGATGTGCTCCATAGACCTTCAGGATGCGTACTATCATATAAAAATGAACAGACGCTCCAGAAGATTCCTCCGCTTCAGGCTGGGAACCAGTCATTTTCAATTCAGAGCCCTGCCCTTTGGACTCACCACTGCCCCGGTGTTTACCAAATGTATGGCAGTGGTAGCTTCTCACCTGAGACGTCAAGGATTCCAGGTGTTTCCATATTTGGACGACTGGCTCCTTACAGCTCTCACCGAGCATCTTCTTCTCACAGCCAGGGACTACACCTTTCGCACTTGTCAAAACTTAGGCATTTCAATAAATTGCGAAAAGTCTGTTTTGTCGCCTTGTCGTGTTATTACCTTCATAGGCGCAATTCTAGACACAGTCAACATGTCTGCGAGGCTAACAGATCAGAGAATAACAGACATACAAAAACTGGTCTCGCTCATCTTCAGCAGCAACAGAGTCAAAGCCAGGTTAGTTCTGAAGGTATTGGGGATTATGGCGGCTGCCATACCTTTGCTTCCATTAGCCAGATTCCACATGAGAATCCTTCAATGGATGCTCTTCACACAATGGTCATACCAGCAACTTCCGATGTCCCACACCATTATGATCACACAAACATGCAGGAATCATCTTCTGTGGTGGATGTCTTCCCCTCAGCTCTTATTGGGAAGACCCTTTGTTCCTCCCCCTCCGGTTGCTACACTGACAACGGACGCCTCCCTGATCGGGTGGGGGGGGCATTATCAGGGCAGAACTGTCCAGGGCACATGGCAACCAGAAGAATGCCACTTGCACATAAATGTTCTAGAGATGAGAGCAGTGCTTTTAGCGTTGCAAGCCCTTCAAGACTCTCTTCCCTTGGGAACGATAGCAATCCAGACGGACAATATGTCTGTAGTGTGGTATATCAACAAACAAGGTGGAACCAGGTCCTACCCCCTGTGTCGTGAAGCACTCAGACTGTGGCAATGGGCGATTTCTTCTCAGCGGTTTCTGATAGCAACGCACATCCCCGGGAAGTCCAATCAAATCGGACAAGTTGAGCAGAGCTATCCTCATGCCTCACGAGTGGTCTCTGAAAGACTCTGTTGTGAGAGAAATTTTTCTCAAGTGGGGTCAGCCTTGCTGCGACCTTTTTGCTACTCCCCAAAACAGCAGGTGCAGAGATTATTTCACCCTATTCCCTTTACCAGGCCAGCCCAGCAGAGACGCTCTAGTCCAAGTTTGGCCCCGGGGACTTCTGTATGCATTTCCTCCCTTCCCACTAATCTCTCAAGTGATACAGAAAGCTATCGCTCAGAAGGCCTCCTTGATCCTCATTGCTCCTTACTGGCCTCGACAGGTTTGGTTCCCCTTTCTGCATCATTTTCTGTTGGAGCGACCTTGGCATCTGGACCTAGTTCCAGATCTTTTGATCCATCAGTCGGGTCAGTTTCATCGCTCCCTTCCCTCTCTGAACCTCACTTCTTGGTTCCTCCAATTCCAACCTTAGCCAGGCTTCCTCAAATATCTCACTCTGTTCGAGATATTTTGATAGCTTCCCATAAATCTTCCACTAGAAAGATTTATTTGAGTAAGTGGAAACGTTTCGCCTATTGGGCTCAAGGAAGGGACATAGATCCTTTCACTGCTTCCATCCAAATCGTCCTTGATTTTCTAGCTGAACTCTTCCATGCAGGTTCATCTCCTTCTACTCTTAAAGTTCAACTGGCAGCTATTTCTAACTTTCATGTGGGTATTTCAGAGTCTGCCATAATGTCCCACAAGCTTTGCAAAGCCTTTTTGAAAGGAGTTTTTCTACTCAGACCTCCTATAAGAAATCCTCCTCCTCCTTGGGACCTAAATTTAGTTCTTAGTTCTTTGATTCTTCCCCTTTCGAACCTGCAGCCTCCTGTTCTTTAAAATTGCTATCATGGAAGACTCTCTTTCTGGTAGCTATTACTTCAGCTAGAAGAGTTTCAGAACTTCATGCACTCAGCTGTCGACCTCCTTATCTGTTGTTCCATAAGGACAGGGTATCTTCTGAACCAACCCGTCCTTTTTGCCTAAGATAGCCTCGGCGTCTAACCTAAATCAAAGCATTGACCTCCCTGTGTTTTTTCCAGAATATTCCAATAGGTATGAACAAAAATTGCATTGGCTAGATGTTCATCGTCAGTTAAGGTACTATTTGGATAGAACCAAACAATTCAGAAAATCTGACCAGCTGTTTGTCTCCTATGCAGAAGGCAGAAAGGGACTTTCAGTTTCAAAGGTATCATTATCTAGATGGCTAACATCTCTGATTTCCCTTGTTTATGAAATTAGACACCAAAAGCTGCCTAACAAACCTAAAGCCCATTCCACCAGAGCTTTGGCTACTTCTATAGCCTTCCAAGACAGACTGCCTATTGACACCATTTGTGCAGCGGCTACTTGGGCTACTCCTCACACTTTCATTTCTCATTATAAGTTGGATTTAGCTTCTAGGCATAGAGCTAACTTTGGTTCCACTGTTCTCAAGAGTCTGTTCCGTTAGGCCACCCGGGACAAGGTGCTAGGGACGGTCCCATCCAGCAAGAATGAAGGCGAGATAGACAACTTAACATATAGAAGTTATGTTCTTACCATAACGTTCCATGTTAGTTGTCTTCTTCTCGATTCTTCTTGCCCCACCCTCCTTCCCCTGGCCTGGACAGACCTAGAGGAGTGTTGATTGTGACCTCTCTTTCTACCACCTCTTACTTTAGGTATATGCTACTGTGCATATTGTCCTGGATCAGGATGCAGGTCACCCTTCTCTTCTCCCTGGTTTATAGAGGTGGACTTTGTTTATAGTTATTCTGTTACTAGTATAAGCTGGGTCTAGCTTACAAACGAGATCTGAGGTAACTCACGCCTAGCATTGTGAGATATAAGGGGAGCCTCGAGCCGGTGGAACCAACTCTCGAGCTTTTAGAGTGGCCGGGTCGGAGCCGAGGTCGGCTCCGAACCCATCCAGCAAGAAGAAGGCGAGAAGAAGACAACTAACATGGAACGTTATGGTAAGAACATAACTTCTATTTATTTCCTACACTGGGGCAAAGAAAGGCCAGTCTGTCTCTAAGCAAACTATTGCATGTCCGTTGTCCTGTGGTATTGTTTATTGTTACACCCACTGTGGCAAGGCAAAGCTGCATTCTACCAGGGGTTTTCCCCTTCAGTGGCATACTGGATAGGAGTGGATTCGAAGTATTCTAGAAGGAGCAACGTGCTCCTCTGTACATACATTATGAAGGATGAGAAGCTGGAGGTCTTTTCCAGAGCTGTAGCAGGCTTTGCTAGGACCATTCTTCAGGGTCTCCTAGGCCATTATCCTGCTTCCTGTCAGGTTAGATAAGCTTTGGGAATCTGCCAGAGTGCCAGTAAGGCAGTGTGTTTGTTGAACCTACAACAGTTGTGTTAGCTCTTCTTACCTGTAACATTAGATGCTTGTAGAACACACTGCCTTACTGGCAGTACTCACCCACCATCCCTCTTTTTGGATGTACATAGTTTGCTGTTGGGGTAGCTGCTGAGCACTGCTGTGTGGCCTTTATTATTTTGTGTGTGTGTGTGTGTGTGTTGGGCATATGCATGTGTGTGTTTTTTTTGGTGTGGGAATAGTAGGTGTTCACAAAGCTTGTGTTTACGTCTTTTCTGTCTACTGAACCCTAGAAAACGACAGGAAGTGTGAGGAACTCTGAGCTTTATTTGACTGCCTGTTACTCCAATGCCAGTGAGGCAGTTAGATCTGTGAACATCTACTGTTAAAGGTAAGTAGGACTTACACAATTGTACTTTGTATTAAGATTTATAACTTAAGTAACAATAAGATCACATTGCCAATGTCACACTTTATCTATAACAACACTAACAAAAAAAAAAAAAACAAGGCATGCTGTATATCATTGTAATATTTAAAGCTTTCCTTGTGTTGACCATACAGAGTTTCTAAGTCCTTGTATCGGACTTCATGACCCCCCTCCCCCGAAATCACTATTAAACCTTGACTTTGTTGGTCATTGCAGGAGTCATAAATCCAGACATTGCTACTAGATTAGTTGATATTATCTGATAATTAACTTAGTAATATACCTAGTAACTTCTACAAGATTATTCCTTTTGACAGTGTTTCCATAAGATTATTTCTTTTTTCATATTTACTTTTCCTGTAGAATGTTTTATGATATTCAAGAAAAGAATGTTATTTGTTTTTAAATGTTTACGGTTTATGATTTATTTATTTATTTTCAAGTTTAATGCTATGTATACTGATTCCGGTATACTGACCACTGTTTGGTACCCCCCCTATTGAACAGTAGCCGCTCAGAGCTGAAAGCTGCCATTTAGAATTTAAAGTTTGGCCTATTCTAAGGGCAAACAGGAAGCTGTGTTCTTAGTTTAACAGGGAATTGTGGCTGATGGCAGATTTAACAGGAATTGGGTGGACAAAGGGTTGGTACTGGAGACTAACCATTTCTCCCCCTCTCTAAAAATATTTTGGGTGCGTAAAAAATACAGTTATTTATGTTTTTGTAGTTTGAATTTCTGTGTTCGGGTCCTGAGGCCATCTGGGAATACAGACTCCCTGATGTTATTTTTATATCTCATCTCACCTATCTAGGGGCCAGATGTTAACTTATGCAGGTTTATTTCATTGATAACTCTCTTGTTAAGTTGTAAGTTATTCCACAGTGGAGGTATGATTTCTTTGGTGTATCTGGCTTTTTCATTAAGTTAATATAATTACTTAATGTATTTCTGTGTTTAAATAGTGTCTGATTGTAATAACGCTTGAAACCCAAGATTATTATTTTAGAATTATCATTTAAAACATTCTGGGACAGACGGATAACTTTCCACAAAGAAAATAATCCATGCTGTAAATACCTAAGAATTTAATTTGATCACTGTATGTTAGATGTAAGATCTGGAATTTGTCTGTACTAGACATTATTTTCCACAAAAGAGAAAATCTATGATCTAAAAACCTAAGAATTTAATTTGAGAATTTTGATGTCAAAGAGCAATTTGTCTCGTAAATTTTTGTGGTACTGACTTCTAGCTGTTTACTTCTGCTAAACTATGCACACAGAATGAATTATACTGTAAGGTCATTTTTATCAACGTTTTTAAAACTTCAGAGTAAATTAATCTCTGTAGGAGCTCGGGTCTTAAATAAAAATCTAACCTGCTTTAGAACTTTATTTTTAATATTTTGCGCATGTTCTTTAAATGGAAATTTGTGATTGATAGTGATCCTGAGGTTTTTCATGAATGTGACTTGCTCTAAGTTTATTTTTTAAAAATCACAGGACTAAGAGTTGTATGTTTTCCAAAGATTATAATGTGTTCTCACTTGTTGGGATTCAGATGTAAGCCAGAGTTTTTATTTAAATTTACAGTGCCATTGGCAGATGTTAGCTTAACAGTGTTGCAGTCATCTGCGTATTTTGGCAGCCAGTATGTATGTATATGTATATATATATATATATATATACACTATAGGTATATATATATATATATATATATATATATATATATATATATATATACATATACACACACACACTATCATGATCACAAGTCTCTTGATGTCATAACCCTTTGCGTTCTGTCTTTTAAATTCTGTCATTGATTATTCGCCATGTTAACTAGTTTGTAAGAGTTAGGCAGGCAGATCAGTGTTGAACAAAAGCCATGTTGTGCAATATCTGTGCTTGTAATTTATAGGTAAGATTTTTCATTGTACTAAATAAACTCTGAAACATTGACCCAAGATGGATGTAGTTTTGGCCCTTTCTGCTAACACTTTTCTTTAAAGACAGGATAGCAGTTGATTCACTCCATTCAGACAGTATATAACCATTAAGTAATAGTAAATGATGTCCTTCAAGAATGCTACTGCAGTCATAACATATGGGGTTGTCCTGCCTCAGGCAGCCGGATTCCAAAGTCTGGGTCCGGCGTCGGCTGGTGTCGCCTCCTCTCCGACATCAGAACGGCTGGAGTATAAAGGCATCGGCCGACGCCATCTTCTTCAGTCTTTCTTGCCGCGCGGTGCCCGAAGCAGAAGCAGTTCGCAAGTGCCGGTCGGTCAGCTCCTGTGTTTTCAAAACTAAGTCATCTAAAAGCTAAGTACCCCGTTGGGGAACATTTTTTTTTGCCTCAGCCGATGTCAGAACAAATTGAGAAAGTTAATAATTGTTTGTCTTGTGGTAAACAAATACCTCATAAGGACTTCCATTCTTATTGTCTCCCTTGCCTGGGCCCAGACCATGACGTCTCGGCCTGTGCTGCTTGTGCTTGCTTTAATAAGCGCACACTCAGGCGCCAGGCAGAATTTGCCGAAGACTTTTTCGGTGAATCTTTCGCTTATATCATGCCGTTGGAACAACCGACAACTCAATCTACCAAAAAACAAAAGGACCGGGACCGACATCCTCGGCCCGCGTCCTCCACCGATACTCCTCCTAAACCCTCCGCGAGTGCTTCGGTCCCTACGGAAGCGGTAATTCAACCGCTCCAGGCCGACGACTCAGCGTTAACACGTCCTTCGGTCTCGGAGTCTACACCGGTGCCGGTTGTTGATTTTCCTCCAGAAACCGAAGTTCTGGATCTACCCGACACCATTCCTGTGGACAAGGTTACTCCTGCACGTGGGGCAGCTAGGCCTCCTGTATCCGTGTCCATCAAGGCCTTTGCACGTGCTAAGGCCGCCAGCCAGGCCAAGGCCCATCCTAAACCTACTGCCCAGGCCCCTTCTTCTGATAAACAGATCATGTCTCTTGCTGCAGATCTTATTTCTCTTATCAGGGGGTCTCAGCCTCATCCAGAGAGAGGTTCTCAGCCGCCTGCAGAGAAAAGACCCAGAACTGAGCAGGCCGACAACCTCTCTTCACATGAAGCCTCTGGGGATTCTGAGCATTCAGATACCCAAGAAGAATCCTTCCAGGCCTATGAGGACTGTGATGCTGAGGAATCAATTCCCTCTGCCTCTCCTCCAGAGGATTTTTCATTCGGTGAAGTCCTACATTCTATGAGGGAGCATTTTAAATGTCAGGGTCAGGAATTCTCTGATTCCAGGAAAGGGCTACGTACCTTCCTCAAGCTACCCCAGCACAGACCTTTAGCTATCCCTCCAGTTATGGATGTCCTGGATGATGTTTTCTCCGACTCCAGTGCTAACCCTGATTCTCTCCCTCCTGCTCCTGTCAAGCCAGACAGATATTGTAGGGTCCCTGACACCCACAAACATCTCTTTAAGGCCCATTCTGTGGATCTAGAAACTATTTCACAGGACCCCAAGGGAGTGGCTACTTCCACAGCTAAGAATCCACTGCCAGCAGATAGGGAAGCTAGGTCCCTGGAGAGATGGGGTAAAAAAGTTTATACCTCTACCACCCTGGCCATGAGGTCACTTAACTGCCTTTTTCGTATGTTTCAGTACCAGGATTTTTTACTGGATGATTTACAGAAACAGCTAGCCTCTCCTGAGCCTATTGATAGAAAGGCACTGCAGGATCTAGTACATAACACTCAGCAGGTTAGCTATCATTTTCTTCAGTGTGGTTATGATGCATTGGAGGCTTCATGTAGGGCAGCTATGACTGGGGCTGTTATACGTAGACATGCTTGGTTAAAAGAACAGCCACTGCCAGACCATGTTAAAGTGAAGTTATTGGATGCACCTCTGGAAAAACAGAAGCTTTTTGGTGCTAATGCACAAGATGTGTTAAAGTCCATTGAGGAAAAAGCTAAGTCAGTACAGACAGTCAAAGATTTCCTCCAGGTTCAGCCACCCAGATTCAGCAGGAATTGGCCTTCAAAGAATTGGTCCTTTCCAGACACTGACAAGTTTCAAAGGGGAAAAAACAGGCGTGCCCGAGGTAGAGGGCAATACCGAGGCTCCTACAGGGGCCGCCAATGGCAACCACCAAATCAAAGAAGTGGCGCAGGCAGTCCAGCTGGACCACAAGGACAACCACAATGACTTGACTTTCATACCATCTACAAAGGCTCAAAGAGAAGCTCCTTTGGGTGGAAAATTATCCTTATTCTCAAAAAACTGGCATATCTTAACCAAGGACAACTGGATTCTGGATTTAATAGACAAAGGTTACAGATTCCACTTCCATACTTTACCAATAAGACAAGGCATGCCAAACCTGCCACTTCATCAATGGGCAGAGGCACTCATTCAAGTTTCAAAGCTGTTAAATATAAAAGCAATAGAAAAGGTACCTCCACAGGAACAAGGCCAGGGATTTTATTCAAGACCGTTCCTTGTTCCAAGAAAGGAAAACAAATGGAGGCCTATACTGGACTTGTCTACTCTAAATACTTATCTCATTGTGCCAAAGTTCAAAATGCTGACGTTGCAGCAACTCCTTCCCATGCTGGGCAAGGGGTCTTGGCTGGTCACTCTGGACCTCAAGGAGGCATACCTGCATGTCCCAATCAGACAAAGCTCAGAAGATACCTCAGATTTCTTGCAGGGACAGAGCATTATCAATTCTCAGCATTGCCGTTTGGCTTATCTACTGTGCCCAGAGTGTTCACGAAATGCCTGGCATCAGTAGTGGCACACTGCAGACTCCAGGGGATTCAAATATACCCCTACCTGGACGACTGCCTCATACAAGCAGACAACAAACAAACCTTGATAGCAAACTTGGACTATGTCATACAATTACTACAGGCCTTGGGATACACAGTCAGCATTCAGAAATCAAGACTTCTGTCATCCCAACAGATTATTTTCCTAGGAGCCAAACTGGACACAAAAACACAAATGGCTTATCTCACAGAGGAAAAACAACAGCAGTTACCAGAGTACTTCAAAGGCCTAGCAAAGCTCTCCCAGCTGACTGCAAGGAAAATCCTGCAGGCCCTGGGGTTCATGGCATCTTGCATTCTTCTGATACCTTTGGCAAGACTTCATATGAGAAAGCTGCAATGGTACTTAAAAAGCTTATGGTCCCAACACAGCCAAAGCCTAGAGGACGTAATCCCACTCATTCCATGTCTGCAAAGAGAATTTTTGTGGTGGGCTCAAACAAGTCCGTTAAACAAAGGCATGTCTTTCAACAAACCTCAAGCAGGTCAAATGATTACAACAGACGCCTCAGACCATGGATGGGGGGGGGGGCGCACATGGAGGGCAGATGCATTCAAGGTCAATGGACACCAAGGGAAAGGCATCTGCACATAAACCAAAAAGAGATGTTGGCAGTGATACATGCAATCGAGACTTTCAAAAAATCACTTCAACAAGGACATTTGCTAATAAGGACAGACAACACCACTGTTACGTGGTATATAAACAAGCAGGGAGGCACTCATTCTTATCCCCTCTGCAGACTAACAACGATTATCTGGGAAAAATCCCTAAGTCTGAAGATACATTTGCAATCCCAGTTTGTGCCAGGCAAGGACAATGTACTGGCGGACAAGCTGAGCAGAAATTTCTTGGATCCACACGAATGGATGCTGCATCCTCACATTTTCTCACAAATAACAAGGACATGGGGAAGACCGGACATAGATCTCTTTGCTTCTCACATGAATCATCACCTGGAAAAGTTCTGTACAAGGACCCACCATCCTCTAGCCTGGAAAACGGATGCTCTCTCCTTCAGCTGGAATTCCCTAACAATTTATGCATTCCCTCCTCTACCACTGCTGACCAAGGTGATACTGAAGATCAAAGCAGAACAACCAACAGGCATTTTGATATCTCCAGACTGGCCAAGGCAGCACTGGTACCCATTGCTGTTGAGCATAACTCGGACCAAACCGTGGCCTCTGCCCCTATGGCCTCTGCTTCTAACACAACACAATTACAGGACTGTTCATCAAAACCTGAAAACATTGCATCTGACAGCCTAGAGGTTACCATAACTCCTTCCGATATCTCTCTTTCCAAAAAAGTTCAAGAGATCTTATTGGAAGCACGCAGACCTTCCACCAGAAAAACCTATTCAGCCAAGTGGAAGAGATTCATCATCTGGAATGCTAACAGGGGTCAGGATACAACAGTATTGAGTATACCTCAGATATTGGAATACTTGGCAGAAATTTTTCATACTGGTCTCTCATATTCTTCCATAAAGATTCATGCCTCAGCAATCTCAGCAAAATACAATTGTGATCCACCTGTGTTTTCACATCCTTTGCTAAGACAGTTCCTAAGAGGGATAAAGAATATCAAACCTCCCAGGAAACCGCCAATACCTGCATGGGACCTCAATTTCGTCTTGGAAAAATTAACTCTTCCTCCCTTTGAACCAGCAGCAACTTCAGAAATGCAATTTCTCTCATGGAAAACGGTTTTCCTATTGTCAATCACATCAGCAAGAAGAGTCTCGGAGATACAGGCACTCATGGGCAGTACCTCCTTTTCTCATTTTTCATCAGGACAGAGTCTCTCTAAGAACCAATCCTTCATTCATGCCAAAAGTAATTTCCAGGGTGTCTCTAAATCAAGCCATTCACCTGCCTACTTTCTTCCCCAATCCTCAAAACAGGGGGGAAGCGCTGCTGCATACTTTGGACGTACACAGGCAACTACGCTACTACTTGGACAGAACTAAGGCCACCAGAAAGTCTGACCAACTGCTTGTAGCCTATGCTGCTGGAGTACAAGGAAAACCAATCTCCAAACAAACAATTTCCAAATGGATTGGACACTGCATCAGATTCTGCTATTCTTTTCATGGAAAAGGTGTGCCAGCCAATATTAGGCCACACTCCACCAGACCTATAGCCACATCCACAGCTTTCCTAAGAGGAGTGGCTACAAAGGACATTCTAGAGGCTGCTACATGGAGCTCCGTGCATACATTTACCAAGCACTACAACCTGCCTTTATACTCCAGATCCCGAGCAGGCTTTGCTTCGGCAGTCCTGCAGGGCATTTTAGCTACACCATCACTTTCTTAGTTCCAACCACCCCAGCTTGGCTATGGTATTCAACCCATATGTTATGACTGCAGTTGCATTCTTGAAGGACATAGTACAGTTTTGTACCTAACATAAATGTAGATGTCCGATAGATATGCAACTGCAGTCGGATTTTCCCACCCTCCTACCCCTCTGCAACCTTCTTTATGGGTCCACTACCCCTATTCCTATTAGCTGGGGGTATCTCCTATGGTGTATCTGTTTATTACTGTTGTGCATGTCTGGAATTGTTTATCCATTCACCAAATTTAGCCTTCCTAGGAGGGCACCTGGCATCTGGGGCAAGAAACACTGAAGAAGATGGCGTCAGCCGATGCCTTTATACTCCAGCCATTCTGACGTCAGAGAGGAGGTGACACCAGCCGACGCTGGACCCAGACTTTGGAATCCGGCCGACCGAGGGCTGCCTGAGGCAGGACAACCCCATATGTTATGACTGCAGTTGCATATCTATCGGACATCTACATTTATGGTAGGTACAAAACTGTACTTTTCAGTCACTGGATGTACTGGTGAATCACATGTAGTGCATACAAATGGACCTTTCACATAGTCAGGCTCCAGGTTTCATAGCCTGCCTTAGGGCTATGTGAGCAATTTCACTGTCAAAGTAAGGGTGTGATGAATTTGAGATATCTGACAGCATTAGTTCATTAACTTTGCTGTTTTAGTGATTCAAACAATATAATTATTTAATCCACTGGCCATCTCTACAGAATCATAAACCCAAACATTGGTATCAGATTACTTTAAATCATATGTGAATTAACATACTTGTAATATGTTGCTTAACTATTTGTCTTCGTATCTGAGCTGGTTTCAAACTTGAATTGTGCCTTTTGTGTATCCTCTGTTAACCTCATAGTAGCATTAAACCTTCTTTTGTTGGCACCTGCAGAGTATTTATTATAAATCTGATAAATGTGCTGTTTCTTATTAAGCATGTTTTTAAGTTTGTATTCCATCAGTGTGGTAATCTGTCCATTGTTTCCTGTATAATTCTAAATGCAGTATTCTTGTCTAAAGACGAAACACTGATGATCAGAAGCTTACCTGCTGGAGCACTCCGCACATGCCATCAGCCATTCATTTGTAGCACTACCATCGTTAACTGTCTCAAAGTCATCATATTTATATTGATACGTCTTAATATAAGTTGTGAAACTAATAAGACATGGTATAATCACATGGACCAAGAAGTTCAGTAACTAGCGATCTGGTTGGTTGATCTGCTTTGTTGGTAGCTTGATTATTTGAGTTAGACTCTAAGTTAGCAATATCCAAATGTTTCGTTTCATAGTTTGAATATGTCATTTGGTTATCCTGCTCAAATTTGGGGTAGTGGAAATTAGCTAAAAGTAAATTGTTCATTTGACACCATTTTCCAACGTGTTCATTATGCTGTTCTAGGTTCAGAGAATTAATTCTGTAACACACTACTAAGGTAACATATTTGATTCCTTATGTTTTTAATTTTGAGTTCCATTATTTTGTCTTAACATCCACAGACCATATTTGTGTACAAGTAGTTTGGTGCAGTAATATGAATATTCATCCCCAGTAGTAACAGTAGTACTTCATTAATATTTTTACCTCTGTCTTGGTGTTGTATAATCCTGTTTTAACTCATTCCTTCTGTGACAGCTGTTTTGAGTGTGTACTTTTAACTCTCACTGGGTGTGGCTTTAACCTTAAAAAAAAATGAAAATGTCCTTCCATTTCAATGTTGTAGTATTCGTTATACTAGGGATCCCCTGCCAAGGGAGGCCCGACATATGGCCAGTATACCAAAGCCTTTAGGTTGCTTTAAGGTACGCAGTATGTCACACGTATGCTCCTTATATAGGGTAGGGCATAAAGGTGACGTCCAGATGTACCATCCTCAGAACCTTTTTGACACCATCGCTTGATCGTCAATCTGAATGCCCACTCCATTGCATCAAGCCGTTGTAGATAAGTGCCTCATTCGGGTTCTTTTTTACTTATCCTTTTTTTATAGTTGCCGGGGGGATTTCATGTCATCAAAGAAGGGTAAATGACAGTATGGAAGACAGATTCCTCATAACGACTGCAACGCCCAGTATCTTTTTTGCTTAGGTGCCTCTCACAACCATAGGTCCTATTCTATTTGTGAGGCTTTTGTACCTAAAACCGTTTGTACTAGACTATCTTCTTTGGCGCTTTATTTTGAAAATCAGTATCTTAAACTTCTTGCAAAAGACACAATGAAGGGTACTTCATGCTCTAAGGGACAGCCATTAGTGAAGAAGTCGTCCAAAAAGCCTAGGCTGAAATCTTCTGTTGTTCAGCCTCCGTCGGACATCTCTGCTGAGGCAATTGAATGCCCAGAGGTTCGCCCAGCTTTGTCATTGGATTCCTCTGCTTTGACCAGGTTGGAGGCTGGAGGGTATCCAACTTTCAGCATGTCTGAGGAGGCTTTGCAGACGTCTATTTCAAATGGAACCACAGCTGATTATTGTTGAGGGGCCTTTAGGTGTTCCTCAAATATTATTCAGAGAAGAAGTCCCTACAACCATCATTGAATGTTGTCCTGGGTCAGAGCCTTCCAATTTTTATAAGGCAGACATCCCATTGAAGGAAAAAGCAAAAGACTAAACATATTTCTCCTGAGGATCCACAGAGCAAATGGTAGGCCTTCACTCGGAGTTTGTTTATTGCTTTGATGGCACTGAAACCTCCTCAGGGCATTTCTGTTCCAGCTCCCTTGGTCTTCTACTCTCCAAAAAAGACCCAGGGAACAGGATTCCTGTGGGGGTGGAGCTGGATTCTGATGAGGAATCCCCTGCTTACTCTTCTCAGATTCCTTCTCCTTTGGACTGTGGATCAGAGGAAGAGGAATCTACTAGTCCTGATACCCCCTTTGAAGAGATTTCTTTTGGGGACACATTCTCCAGGATCATGGAGTTATTTAAATGGGGTTGTGCTCAGGTGTCTGAGGTACATAAAAAATACTAGTGAGTTTTTGCAGATGGATTCTCCTAAACCGGTCTTTCTGAAACTGGGGTCCATGGCCCTCTGGGGGTCCCTACGAGAAATTCAAGGGGTCCGCAAGCTCACTTGCACCCACCTGGATTTTGGGCATCATCCACAACTGGAAACTAAATGGAGAAAGAAAAGTTGCGCCACTCACACTCATCCACAGTTTATTTAAAAAAAAAAAAATAAGAAAGAAACTTCCCTGTTTGTGGCTGAGAAGTTTAATTTCCAATTTCCGCATTCTCTGCTAAACAGTTGCTTGCCCTTAGTTTTTAGAGGGGAAGAAGAAGGAAGAACTTCCGTGTTTCTGGCTGGCACTGAGCAGCTGCTCACTTGCCCTTTGTTTTCTGCCAGCAGTTAGAACTTAGAAGTTTAAACAACCGTTCTGTTCCCTCCAAGTAAGACAGGTCCTGTATTTATGCTGGTCACTCTATGTGTATGGGTGACTGCGGTGGTGGTGCTTCGGTAGCATTGTCGCCTCACAGTTAGACGTTGCCCATTCGATTCTCAGTTAGAGCATCTTCTGTGTGGCGATATGCATAAATGGGCGTTCCTTCGTTGAAGGTTGTGCATTAGGCCTGGCAAGCCAGCACGTAAAAATCTACTGCCAATCATTAGCGGACCGGAGTTCTGCTGTGGCGACCCCTAACTGGGAAAAGCCGAAAGACACAAACAAACAAACACACTGTATGTGTATGGGTATGGGTATGCTTTCTCTCCCTTTTGCAAGCAAATAGAAATTAATGCAGATCTGACGATCTTGCTAACAGAACTGTAAGGTATTTTATGTTTTTGTTTTATCAAGGCTTGAATAAGAAGTGGTGCCTGAGTGTAGCTGTCAATTGTCCAGATTTTCACAGACTATCCAGATTTTTATCTTATTGCTGTGTTTCTCATACAATTGTGTTTTTCTGGCAAATCATTGAGGACTGAAGTAAAAAAAAAAAAATAACGGCAGCCATTTGAGCTTTAGATTTCATATGTTTCAGAAAATTCGTACTAATGCAAAACTTGTCCTAAGTTTATAAGAGCAATATTTAAAATGTATCCTTAGTTTTGGCCCTATGCCCCAGTCTTTGTCCATATTTCTTGCACTGAAGAGGTTGAGAGGTATTTTGTGTGTGTGTGTAAGAGGGAAGGAAACAGGTAAGTATGTATGTGTGTAAGAGAGAGGGAGGGAGGCAGGAAGGTGTGTGTGTGTGTGTGTGTGTGCGTAAGAGGGAGGCAGGCAGGTAGGAAGGTGTGTGTGTAAAGAGGAGGGTGGCAGGTACGTGTGTGTATGTATGTGTGTAAGAGAGAGGGAGGCAGGTAGGAAGGTGTGTGTGTGTAAGGAGGAGGGTGGCAGGTACGTGTGTGTATGTATGTGTGTAAGAGAGGGAGGCAGGCAGGAAGGTGTGTGTGTGTAAGGAGGAGGGTGGCAGGTACGTGTGTGTATGTATGTGTGTAAGAGAGAGGGAGGCAGGCAGGAAGGTGTGTGTGTAAGGAGGAGGGTGGCAGGTACGTGTGTGTATGTATGTGTGTAAGACAGAGGGAGGCAGGCAGGAAGGTGTGTGTGTAAGGAGGAGGGTGGCAGGTACGTGTGTGTATGTATGTGTGTAAGAGAGAGGGAGGCAGGCAGGAAGGTGTGTGTGTAAGGAGGAGGGTGGCAGGTACGTGTGTATGTATGTGTGTAAGAGAGGGAGGCAGGCAGGAAGGTGTGTGTGTAAGGAGGAGGGTGGCAGGTACGTGTGTGTATGTATGTGTGTAAGAGAGAGGGAGGCAGGCAGGAAGGTGTGTGTGTAAGGAGGAGGGTGGCAGGTACGTGTGTGTATGTATGTGTATAAGAGAGAGGGAGGCAGGCAGGAAGGTGTGTGTGTAAGGAGGAGGGTGGCAGGTACGTGTGTGTATGTATGTGTGTAAGAGAGAGGGAGGCAGGCAGGAAGGTGTGTGTGTAAGGAGGAGGGTGGCAGGTACGTGTGTGTATGTATGTGTGTAAGAGGGAGGCAGGCAAGTAGGTGTGTGTGTGTAAGGAGGAGGGTGGCAGGTACGTGTGTGTATGTATGTGTGTAAGAGAGAGGGAGGCAGGCAGGAAGGTGTGTGTGTAAGAGGGAGGCAGGCAGGTAGGAAGGTGTGTGTGTTAGGAGGAGGGTGGCACGTACGTGTGTGTATGTATGTGTGTAAGAGAGAGGGAGGCAGGCAGGAAGGTGTGTGTGTAAGGAGGAGGGTGGCAGGTACGTGTGTGTATGTATGTGTGTAAGAGAGAGGGAGGCAGCAGGTAGGTGTGTGTGTAAGGAGGAGGGTGTCAGGTACGTGTGTGTATGTATGTGTGTAAGAGGGAGGCAGGCAGGAAGGTGTGTGTGTAAGGAGGAGGGTGGCAGGTATGTGTGTGTATGTATGTGTGTAAGAGGGAGGCAGGCAAGTAGGTGTGTGTGTGTGTGTGTGTGTGTTGCAGCATACCCTACAGATGTCCAGATTATAGCAGAATATCCAGACTTCTGCCTCATATTTGCAGTCTGTGTCTAATAAAAGTGTGTTTGGCTGGAAAACCCCTGGCAAAACATTGAGGACTGAAGTCAGAAAATAATGGCAGACATTTGACCTTTAGACTTCTTAGCTTTCAGAAAATTCGTGCTGATGCAAAACTTGTTTTGTTAACTTTCTAAGTTTATTAGAGCAGAAATTAAAATGTGCATCTTTCAAGGAATTTAGTTTCAAGTGCATTTTCAAGGAATTGTGAGCTTCATGGGAAGAGCAGTTTGCTCATGCTGTCTGTTTACAATGTGCAACTGTTTTGTTTAGCTAACAAGTGGTATCACTATTGTGGTACAGAATTTTAAAGCAGTGTTAGTAGCACAGCAGGTAGCATATTTGTATTTTAATGCAGAAGGCTGTGGGTTCTACCCCCACAGCATATTGATGGATTGCTGATACTGTGTTTCTTTTTTAGGGGTGGGGTACTAAAGTCCTGAATATGTCCTCCTTTGGATGAGACGCCTAGTAACTATGAGCCTGTTTTCAGTTTGCCATCCATGCAATATTACCAGCTTGCCATTTTTTAAATGTAGCATAAATAGGCAATTTATTCTTCAAGGGCAGCAGGCACTGAATTTGTAGATGAAACCCTGAAATAAAGTTGTTTGCTAGCAGCAACCTTTTCATTAGTTACAGATCTCTTTAATATGGAATTATTCAGATGACTTTTACTTCAGTAAAGACTGTGCATATTGACTGATATTGGTGGATTGTAATGACAGAACTTTGAGTGGCCTTTTATGTGTGAAATGTTCTGAATTGGGTAGTTTTGTTATTATTGGTTCATATGTTTTGTTTCATTACTTACTGAAAAATGTGCAGAACTGTACATTTAAAACGTACTACCAAGTGGTGTATTGTACAAGGGATATAATTTAATTATTGTGTATTAAAATTTAATTATACAATCAGGAAGGTAAATCAAAGAATTTTGCATGGTCCTAAAAATGTTTGCAAGGAACCTATGCTTTGAAAACAGCCCAAAGGTTAACTTTATCCCCCACGGGCCAGATGCATTTTCTCTGAATGTGGGTTTCAATGCTGTTTCCGTGAATGTGAGTTTCAAAGAAAGAGAAGTTTTAATGCTGTCTGTTTTAATTTTTAGACTATATTGCTTTGTTTAGCTTTAGCAAATATCTATCAGTGTTTGTGCTGTAACGGTTGAAATACAAGTTTTAAATTAAGTTCAAATATCTGTAATCATTGTAGAAGTAAAGCAGAAAACAGTATGCACACTTCAAATTTTGAACAGTGTTTATGGCAACTGGGAAGACTAGCCAAGTAATGGGACACTGAAATGGCTGCGTGGTGGGGGGGAGGGGCTGATTGGTTGGTTGATCCAAATGTAACGTATGTGTACTGCCACCTATAGGGGGTCCACCAAAAATATTTCCTTTATAAAAGGGGTCCTCCAGGTTGCAAAGTTTTGGGACCACTGCCCTAAGCCTTCTGCTTTTCCTGCTGTTTTGGCTGCCTTGTTGGATGCTTTTTCCATGCTTCTGAGGCTCCAGACTCAGCCTCTTGCTCCCAATAAACCTGATAGATTTTATAGGGTGTACCTGAGGACTGCACATTTTTGTACAAGTGTCCTTCTGCTGACCCCTCAGTGGTGTCTGTAGCTTCTGACAAGCCCTGTCAATTGCTTCCTTCTCCCAAGTCACTGCCCTCTGATAAAGATAGCAGGACCATGTAAAGGCTAGGAAAGAAGGTTTATACCGCCGCTACACTGGCTTTTAGGGATGTTCATTGTCAGACCCATAAGTCCGGGTATTTGTTGGCTCTCCTATCCCAGGCTTGTCAGGTTATTTCTGATCTTCCAGATTCTGAGGGTAAAACTTCTGCTGTTTCCCTTTTAGGGACTTCCTTCCAGGTGGCTCGTCGTTCCATCTAGTGTAGTTACGGAGTAGCAGATGTTTCTTCTAGGGCTACTGCTTTTGGGTCAGTGATGAAGAGGTATTCTTGGTTTCAGTTTCAACCTTTGCCTGATGATATTAAGGCTAAGTTGATGGATACCCCTCTTGGTAGTAAACACTTGTTTGGTGAAGCTGCTGCTGCTATGTTTAAGTCCCTTCAGGATAAGGGTAAGGCTTTACTTAAACATGTGGTCTGATATAATTTTCATTCTTCCTCGACCTGTGGGTTTCGGATCCGACCTCAGATCCAATTTGGTTGCTTACAAAAGCTTAGGCTCCGAGACTCAATCTCCTCACCTACCCATAGTGCCTCACTCCCCACTGGTTATCTCAGATCTCATTTGCCACTCTTAGGAGAAACATTTCTGTCTGTTGTCTTGAGCTCTGGTGAAAAGATTTTTTGTCGTTAGCCGTAAGCTAGTGTTTTTTTTTTTTAATTTTTAACTATAGCCTCCCTTACTGTTTTCTACCCTACCATTCTGACTGTGTGAAAAAAATGTTCTAGTTTATTTTAGCTGTCCTACTTGTTGCATCTGTTGGCCTGCTCTTGGCAGGAACTGCTGTCCTTTCTCCTTCTTTCCTCCTTCCTCTCTGAAAAGTATTTGATATGTCCAAGATACCTTTAGGTTTCAAGAAGTGCACTTCCTGTGGGCACAAGATTCCCTTATCTGATGTCTACAAGGCGTGTGTATATTGTCTCGGCCCTGCTCACCTTGATGCCTCCTGTACTATTTGTGAGGGCTTCCATCAAAGAGCATTGGCCGATAGAAGGAACAACCTAACTCTGAAGGGCGTTTTGTCTCTATCGGCCCTGTTGGCAGGTTCTTTGTCTTTTTTAGGGGCTCAACCCCCTCTCAAAAAGCACTGTGAAGAAAGGGAGTGCAGGAAAACACTCCCCAGGGAAATCTGCTTCCTAGTGTTTAGATGAGCCTCCCACCAAGGCTTCTAAGGTGTCAGATCCCAGAGCTTCAGATCCGAATAAGTCCATACATTCCTCTCCTTGTCCCCAAGCTCCTTTGTCTTACAAGCTCCTTCCTTTTTCTGCAAGTTCTCCCTATATTGACAAGTCTCTTAGGATTGCATCCAGGCCACCCTCCAGAGCATCTTCTGTCAGGTCTACCCACACTCTTTCAGAATCAGAGCTGGACAGATTGATGAGGCAGTTCCGTTAGACACAGATCCAGATGGGGATCTTACCAGCCCCGACACCTACCAAGACTGTGGGCAGACAAGTCACCCTTTAGACCCCTAGGTCCTTCTCCAATCTGACCTGTTGTTTCAGAGCCCTCAGATCTGAATGCCCTGAGAGCCAAGGTGGTAGAGCCAATAGTGGATCTAACTTCGACCTCGGCACCTACCCTGACTTGCTCGGTTCCAGCTATGTTGGAGCAGAGCAGCTCTTGGCGCCAAAGCGTTAGTGTCAGTTCTGAGGGGTTGACCTCAACTCTGAAGTTTTCTGAGCAGTTGCTTCCCCTCATAGTATTGGCGTTCAACAGCTCGGCCTGGCTTCCCTCTCAGAGCGGAGGGCTGTGGGGGTTTAGGGATCCTCTGTCCCAGTAGTTTTGTCTTCAGCTTCCCCAGCCCATTCTGCTTTTGATGTGGTTGAAGAGGGTCCTCATCATGCCTAGGAGATCCTCAGCTCCCATCATTTTGGAACCACTTCTCACCCATTTGGAGACTGTGTCTGAGACCTCACCACTGCCCCCCTCAGGATAACCAGCCCAGCAAAGCCTACAAGTACTTCCACCTTTGGAACCCCAGATCTCTTTTGATTTCCTCCTGGAACACCCCACTGAAGAGATTCCATGGAAGAGAAGGTGCAAACGGAGGCACCTGGACTCCCCAGGGGAATCCATCACAGAAGACACCTATTTTGAGGAAGGGGAAGGGTCCCCCAGATCTCCACCTGAATGTGTCTCTTTTGGAGACATATTGGAAATCCTGCACCAAAAAGGTGGATGGTCTTCCCAAAACCTGACCCCAGAGGAATCAGTGTTCTTTGGAGGCTTTCAGGTCCAGCCCATGTACATCTTGGGTCCCCCCCCCCCCCGCTCCCGCTGATGCTCTCATTGATCATGCATCAAGCAGGGCTTGGAAAGATCTGGACACAGTAGAACCGATACCTAAGCATGCGGCAAAATCCTCAATACTCCCCCTGACTGACCCCATTAGACTAAGGGAATCCTGGTAGATGCCATGGTTGTTGCGGCCACCACTAAGAAGGAGCTGGCCCAAGAAAGCTCCTTGGTCCATCCCCTAACAGGGAGTCTAGGGCAATGGACAGATTCAAGAGAGTTTACGCCTTGTCTACCTTTACTATATGAGACTTTCCCATTTTACTATGCTACAGAGGGATTTAATCGGATAGCTCGGTCCCAGAGTCCATGTCTGATGAGAACAGAAAATCCTTTTCCTCCAGATTGGCCACTCTACAGTCAATATCTAATGCGTCCATGAGGTTAATCTCCCATGTGGCAGAGGGTACCTCTAGGACTGCCAGTTCCAGCATTGCTGTTAGGTGTCATGCCTGGATGCGGCTGTGTGACTTCATGGAACCCTTCAAGGCGTCCTTTGTCAGTGCCCCTTTTGATGGATCATCTTTGTTTGGGCCCACCTTTAGAGAGACACTTTCCTGTAGCGAGAAAAATGGAAAGACTCTGTCATCAGAATCCATTTTTGTACCCCCCCCCCCCCCGAGATCCTTTTCCAGGAATCAGCAGGGGTGTGGCTGTGGTTCAAAAAATCTTAGGATCCTTTTCAGGAGTCGCAGGGAAAACACTCCCCCAGAAGCAGAGGGAGGAACGGTTACAATGGTAGATTCCACCCACATGGCAGAGGGGGTCTACAAAATCAAGGGTCTCGTGATTCTCTCTTGGACAGACCTTTTCAGTGCTCCTGAGGGTTGTCCAACTGCTGTTCTCTCGAGGCAGTCAGGGGGTGCTTATCCTTGCACACAGATGCTTGGCTATCCATCACAAATGATTGGTGGGTGGAGAGGATCGTATCCAGAGGATACTTAATTCCCTTTTCAAAATCCCACAAACCATAGACACCTCTTCTGGACATTCCACCCAGTCAGAGAGAGGCAGCTGAGTTGGAAATCTCAAATCTGCTATAGAAAAGAGTCACCCAGAATGCCCCACCAGATCAGATTGAATCAGGCATTCACTCAGAAGTCTTTTTAGTACCAAAAAAGACAGGGGACCTCAGGCCCATCTTGGATTTGACATCCCTCATCAAGTCAGTAAAACTTACAAAGTTCAGGATGGTCACGATCCAGTCTACCTCTTTTGAAAATGGACAACTGGATGTGCTCAGTGGGCCTGAAGGACGCATACTACCAAATCAAGATGGAGAGGTACTCCAGAAGGTACCCACAGTTCAGGCTGGGAGCCAGCCATTAGCAGCTCAGAGCGCTTCTATTTGGTCTCACCACAGCCCCCAGTGTGTTCACCAAATGCATGGCGGTAGTTACAGCTCATCTCCGACTGCAAGGAATCCACATTTTTCCGTACCTAGATGGCTGGCTCCTTACCACTCCAACCAGGCATCTACTCATCCAGGCCAGGGGCTACCTGTTACAGCTGTTCCTACCTTAGACATAACAATCAGCATACAAAAGTCCCAGCTTCAACCAGTTCAGAGCATAGATTTCATAGGGGTGCGTATGGATACGACCAAGACCTTGACCTTCCTTACTCCAGACAGGATTTCAAACCTAAAACTGCAAGTCAAACAGATTTTGGCAATCCCAGTTCCTAAAGTCAAATTAAAACTCAGGGACCTGGGCTTCATGGCTGCCACCATAATCCTGTTACCAACAGCTCACCTATACATGAAAATTCTGCAGTGGACTTTAGCAGTGTAGTGGTCATGATTTTAAAACTCCTCAGCTATTCCATCAAGCTATTACGAGCCTGTAAGGATTTTCTCCTCTGGTGGCTTCACTCCCCAGAGGATGTTCTTCGTGTTTCACTGTTGCAGTCATTACCTTTGGGTAATCTGCTTGCAGGTTGCCATCAATCGGCCTGATTAACAAAGTCTTGGGTACTGCGTCAGTTGCTGTCCCTTCTTCCATGACATCAGGTCATCAGGGGTATAAAACATGCAGCCGACGCCATTACATCAGTCTATCTTGCAG
This sequence comes from Protopterus annectens, assembly GCF_019279795.1. Lineage (NCBI taxonomy): Eukaryota > Metazoa > Chordata > Ceratodontiformes > Protopteridae > Protopterus > Protopterus annectens. The sequence goes on from NC_056743.1 coordinate 7,905,413, forward strand.
TGCGGTGTCTGAAGCAGAAGCAGTTAGCAAGTGCCGGTTGGCCGACTCCTGAAATTTTCGATTTCGAGTTTCAGAACCGAAGTCTTCAACTAAAAGCTAAGTACCCCGTTGGGGAAACTTTTTCTTGCTTCTTCCCGATGTCAGTAAAAGTTAATAATTGCATTACTTGTGGAAAGCAAATACCTCATAAAGATTTTCATTCGTACCGTATTCCTTGCCTAGGCCCTAACCACGACGTACCTTGCTGTCAGTTTTGTGCTTTATTTAATCAGCGCACTATCCGTCGTCGGTATATTTTTGCCTCTAAATATTTCGGTTCTTGGTTTAATTATTCAGAAATGTCATCTGTTAGCCATCCGACTACCGGGATTCCAAAAAAACGCAAAGATAAAGACAGAGACAGGCAGCCGAGGTCCAAAACTGCCAACGATGCTTCTCCTAAGCCAGTCGCCAGTTCGCTGGTACTCAGTGAGGTGCTTTTGCAGCCCCTGATACCCACTACTTCTGATTCGCAGGCCTCTACTGAGACCTACTCGGAGTTCAGTATGCCACGAGATACTTCAGCTATGGAACCCACAGATGTCTCTACCTTGGATAGGTCCGAAGCCGCTGTGCAGGCACCGGCTTCTCAGGGTTTATTCAGGCCTATGGACTTGCATATTAAATTGACACCTCCTTCATTACTAAGGCCTAAATCTCGATCCATGTCTAAAAAACTGACGTCCAGGCCACATGCTCAGGCCTCTGTGCCTAAAAAACGAATGATAAAAATGGCTGAAGACCTAATAACTCTAATCAGGGGTAGCCAACCCCCCCCCCCTTCTAAGAGGCCTAGGGCTCAGCTTGATTATGAATCTTCTGATCAGGGCTCTGTTTTTTCTGACGACCTGGATTTGTCCTTGCCTACATATGAGGATTCTGATGCAGAGGACTCTATTCCCTCTGCTTCCCCTCCTGAGGATTTTTCTTTTGGTGAGACCTTACATACTCTAAGGGAGCATTTTCACTGGGAAAGCCAGGAATTTTCTGATTCAAAAAAGAGGCTTAGGGATTTCCTTCTCCTACCTCAGCATAAGCCTTTGGCTATTCCTCCTGTACTAGACATTGTTGATGATGCTTTCTCGGAATCCAGTTTGGCCCCTGATTCCCTGCCTCCTGCTCCCAGTAAACCTGACAGATACTACAGGGTCCCTGAGTCCCACAAGTTCCTTTTCAAAAATCCTATTGCAGATCCAGAGACTATTTCACAGGGGCCCAAGGGCATTAAGGCTTCTACTGCTAAAAATCCTACCCCTTCTGATAGACACTGCAAGGCACTGGATAGATGGGGTAAAAAGGTTTACACTTCAGCAACCTTGGCCATTAGAGCTTTAAACTGCCAATTTCATATGTTAAAATATCAGCAACATGTTATTGGACTGCTTAAACAGAAAGTGATGTTGATTCCTGACTGTGTGGAAAATAAAGACTTACAGGATTTAATGCATTCTGCTGAACAAGTTGGAAAACATACTTTGGAATGCGGTTTTGATTCTTTAGCGGCCTCTTGCAGGGCTGCTGTTACTGGATCTGTGCTTAGAAGGCATGCTTGGCTTAAGGGGAAATCTTTGCCTGATCATGTTAAAACTAATTTGGTGGATGCTCCTTTAAATCAGGACCGGCTGTTTGGCAACAAGGCTGAAGAAGTTCTTAAAAAGATGGAAGATAAAGCTAAATCTATGCAAACTATTAAATATTTTTTACAAGGTCAGCCTCCTAGATTTAGTAGGCACTGGCCCTCTAAGAATTGGTCCTTTCCAGCTCCTTCCAGGTCTTCTCAAGCCAAACCCAGACACAGCAAAAACCCCAGGTTTCAGTCCCTGGGGAGTCACAGAACTAAGCAGTGGGGGGCCTCCACTTCCAAGTCTGGGAATAACAAGACTCCCCCCTATGGTAAACTGTCTCAATGACTTCCTTTTAAAATTTCCAAGCACTTATCTTTTGACCGCCCCTTTGGGGGGAAAGATTGCTCTTCATGCAAAGAACTGGGAACTCATTACCCGGGACAAATGGGTTTTAAGTATAGTGTCCCAGGGATACAGATTTCACTTCCACACATTGCCAATGCTAAGTGGATGGCCGGACCTACCCCCAAATCAGTGGGTAGAGGCTCAAAAACAAGTAAGCATGGGGGCTATTCAGCTGGTACCAGAAGAGGAAAAGGGACAAGGTTTCTACTCAAGACTTTTCCTGGTACCCAGAAAAGACAAATCATGGCGTCCTATCCTGGATCTGTCTACTCTAAACACCTTTCTGGAGATTCCAAAATTCAAGATGCTGACTCTTCACCAATTACTTCCTATGCTAGGCAGAGACACTTGGTTGGCAACACTAGATTTAAAAAAGCATACCTGCACATCCCAATCAGGGAATCTGCAGAAGATACCTACACTTCAAAGCAGCCTACACGCACTATCAGTTCTCTGCACTGCCCTTTGGCTTATCTACTGCACCCAGAGTATTCACAAAGTGCCTAGCTCCAGTTATTGCATTTTGCAGGCAAAGAAGTATTGAAATATACCCATACCTGGACGATTGTCTAACTCAGGCAGAAAGCCAGGACATACTTTTGAATCATCTGGCCTTTGTAAAAAGGGTTCTAACATGTCTGGGGTACATCATAAATGAAAAGAAATCACAACTGGTACCCTGTCAACAAATTACATTCCTGGGAGCAAGCTTGAATACAACTTCCCAGATGGCTTACCTAACACCAGAAAAGCAATTTCATTTGACAACCTACTTCAAACAAGTGGCCACAAAAACCCTGCTATGTGCAATACAGATACTGCAAGCCTTGGGGTTCATGGCCTCCTGCATTCTTCTAATTTCATATGCAAGACTACATGTGAGGAAACTACAGTGGTATCTAAAAAGCCTATGGAGTCAACATTCTCACAGCCTAGAAACAATGATTCCTGTCATACCTTGCCTATGCCTAGAGTTCCTTTGGTGGGCAGAGGCCTGCCACCAAAACAAGGGACTACCTTTCACACCACCCCCTGCCACCCAAACCCTAACAACAGATGCATCAGACTATGCATGGGGGGAATCACCTGGCAGGGAAGTGCATTCAGGACAAATGGAACCCAAGTCAAATGCACCTGCATATCAATCAAAAAGAAATGTTAGCTGTACAGAATGCTCTGACAGCCTTCAAGGACTACATTCTTCCAGGACAACTAATGGTAAGATGGACAACACCACGGTTATGTGATATATAAACAAGCAGGGGGGTACACATTCTTACCCCCTCTGCAGACTACCCATGGCATTGTGGAATACAGCCTTGAGCTACCAAGTGCACCTACAAGCTCAATTCCTGCCAGGAAAAGTAAATACACTGGCAGATGGACTAAGCAGAAACCTCAAGGACGCAGACAAGTAGAAACTGGAACCAAGGATTTTCAACATGTTGACAAGCGAATGGGGGAGCCTAGATATAGACCTGTTAGCCTCCCCCCAGAACTACCAATTAGACAAAACTTGCACAAGGACTCCCCACAAACAAGCCTGGAAAGTGGATTCTCTGTCCTTCAGCTGGAAAAACCTATCAGTCTATGCCTTCCCCCCGCTGACTCTGCTGTCCAAAGTACTACTAAAAGTCAAACAGTACAAACCAAGGATGATTTTGATTGCTCCAGACTGGCCACGCCAACACTGGTACCCCCTCCTGTGCAGTGTGTCACGGTTATCTCCATGGCACCTGCCTCAGACTCTTTCCCTGCTGTCTCTGCAGGAGAACCAGATTCTGCACCCTCAGTTTCCAACACTGAACCTTGCAGCCTGGCTACTTACTTAAACTCTCCCTTACCATCCCTCAGCAAACCTGTGATGGATGTCATCTTAGAGGCAAGGAGGCCTAATACTAGAAAATGTTATGCTGAAAAATGAAAAAGATTCTGTGCCTGGAACCAGTCTCAAGGGATGAGCACAGCAGCGCCCAATTTACCTCAGATTTTACAATACTTAACTGAGATACTTCACAAGGGCCTGTCTTTTTCCTCCATTAAAATCCACGCCTCAGTCATTTCAGATCATTGTAACACAGAACCTCCCCTCCTCTCTCATCCACTGCTCAAGCAGTTCTTCAGAGGGGCCAAAACTCTGAGACCACCCAGGAGAGCTCCAACCCCAGCCTGGGACCTTAACTTTGTATTGGAGAAACTCACTCTACCTCCTTTCGAGCCAGCTGCTACTGCAGACTAAAAATTTCTTTCTTGGAAAACAGCTTTCCATTTAGCAATCACTTCAGCTAGAAGGGTATCTGAATTATAGGCCCTTATGGCAGTGGAGCCTTTTATCATCTTTCATACTGACAGGGTGTCACTCAGAACCAAAACATCCTTCATGCCCAAGATGGTATCCAGTGTGGCTCTTAATCAGTCCATTCATTTACCAACCTTCTTTCCCAATCCACAGAACAAAGGGGAATGGATACTGCATTCCTTGGATGTGCACAGACAACTTAGATTCTACTTGGACAGGACTAAACCTCAAAGAAACTCTCAGCAACTGCTGGTAGCATTTACTGCAGGGGCAGAGGGGAAGGCTATTTCAAAACAAACCATTTCTAAATGGATAAGCCATTGCATTCATTTCTGCTATAAGCACCATGGAAAACCTATCCCCCAGGGGATCAGACCTCACTCCATCAGGGCTGCATCTACTTCTACAGCCTTTCTCGGAGGCGTTCCTACCAGGGACATCCTAGAAGCTGCTACCTGGAGTTCTGTACATACTTTCACCAAGCATTATCATTTGCCAATTTTCTCTAAATCCAGAGCTGGCTTTGCCACTGCAGTCTTGCAGGGCCTTATAGCTGGCCCTAATGTTATCTAAACTCCTCCTCCCAACCATAGCTTTGGGAATTTACCCAAATGTAATGACTGCAACAGTGAAACACGAAGAACATAGTACAGTTGTGTACACTTACCATAGATGTAGATGTTCGAGTGTATTCACTGTTGCAGTCCTGGTTACCCTCCCTCCTGCCCCCTAACTTCTTTTGGCTATACCTCTACTTTCCTTTACTATGCTTAAAAGCCTTTTTGGTGTATTTGTTTTTTTTGTTGGAGGTATACCTTTGTGTTTTTATGTTTAATTGCTTCCCATTTGGGGGGCACCTGACATCTGGGGCAAGAAAAACTAATGTAATGGCGTTGGCTGCATGTTTTATACCCCTGACATCATGGAAGAAGGGACAGCAACCGATGCAGGACCCAAAACTTTGTTAATCAGGCCGACTGAGGGCAACCTGCAAGCAGAGTACCCAAATGTAATGACTGCAACAGTGAAAACACTTGAACATCTACATTTATGGTAAGTGTACACAACTGTACTTTCTTCAAGGACACCCCTTTGTTCTTCCTCCCAAACACCACATTGACTATGGATGCCTCCCAGGTGCAAAGCCTGGGGTTTACAATAAACTTCAAAAAGTTCTTTATGATTCCTTCTTAGGACCATGTTTTTTCTGGAGTTTGGGATTCAGGCAATGCCTAGGCTGGCACCCCTGCCTCCTTCCAAGGTCTTGACACTCATTTCGTTCTTTCACTCTCTTCTTCCTCTGGCTTCTGTTACTGCCAGGGAGTTTCTCTGAGCTCAGGGATTCATGGCATCCACCATCCCTATGCTCCCTCTGGCCAAACTCCACATGAGAAAGTTTCAGTGGTTCCTGAAGTGAGTTTGGCTTCAACATGCACATCCTCTAGAATTTGTAATCCTTCTTTTACCTTGCCTCAGAAAAGAACTTCACTGGTGGATCCAGCAGTTTTCTCTAAATCCAAGGCTCCCTTTTCATCCCCCTCTTCCCTCTCAGGAGCTGTTCACAGACACTTCAGACATGGGATGGGAAGCAGCTTTTGGCTCCCTAAAGGTGCAGGGAGTGTGGTCACCTCTTCAATAGAAAGAGCACATCAGTGTCAAAGAGAAAAAAGCTCTTCTGTTGGCACTTCAGGCTTTTCATTCTACTGTCTCTGCAGGATCTCTCAAGGTTTTTACAGACAATATTGCAGTGATGTGATATGTAAACAAATTGGGGGGGGACAAGATCTTATCTTCTTTGTTGGTTAGCACTCTTGGTGTGGAATCTAGCTGTCAAGTGACTCTTCAGGCAGTTTACATTCCCTCAGGTCAAAACATTGTGGCAGACACTCTGATCAGGTCCTTAACTCAATGCCATGATTGGATGCTTTGGGATGTGTTTCTGGACATTGTCCACCAGTGGGGTACTCCTCAAATAGATATTTGCCTCCCCTCTGAACAGACAACTTTCTCTGTTTCATGCCAGAGTCCAAGGTCCTCTAGTTTGGAAGGTGGATGCCCTATCTTTTACATGGAAGGGGATGTTTCTTTACGCGACCCCCTCCCCCCATCATCATTCCAAAAGTCCTGTTCAAAATTCAACAGAATGCTCCCAAAATCTTGTTGGTGACTCCCTTTTGGCTGAGACAAGATTGGTTCCCCTCTTCTTCTAAATTTAGCCAAGGGCAGTCATCACAAGTTACCTAACATGGTGGACCTACTCACACAGGACAAGGGATCTCTCATCCAACACCACTTGTCTACTCTTCAACTGATACTGTGGATGATAGGATTTTGATTCCACATAAACATCTCTTTTTTTTTTGAGGATGTGCTTAGGGTCCTGCAGGAGGCCAGGAAACCCAATACTAGAAAGTCTTATTTATCCAAATGGAAGAGGTTTTCTGTTTGGTGTCTTTCTCATAACCTGGATCCACTCTCTGTGGCTATTCCTTTGGTTCTGTACTGTCTGTGTGAATTTCTAGATTTGAGGCTAAACAATTCCTAAAAGGCATCTTTCCTGTTAGTCCACACAGAGGAAGCCTTTTCCTCCCTGGGATTTTAATTTTGTTTTGGAAAAATTGACTCAGGCTCCTTTTGAGCCTGCAGCTTCAGCTTCCTTGCAACATTACTTTGGAAGACTGTTCTTTTGTTTTACTTCTGGTAGATGGGTATTTGAGCTTTTGAAGCCCTTTATGGCTTGTCCTCCTTTTTTGGTGTTTCATAAGGACAGGGTGTCCTTGTGTATTAATCCTTCGTTTTATACCCAAGGTGGTGAATGAATTGTGTCCCTTAATCAGTCTATTCATTTGCACACTTTTTTCCTTCTCCGCAGTCTGGCAGTGAGCAGGTGCTGTACATGTTGGATGTACATAAACAGCTCAGAGTTTATGTGGCTAAGACTGTTAGGAAATCTGATCAATTCCTTTCATCCCAGGCCTCTTCTGGTGCTTTTTTAAAGGGTTTTGATACTAATTCTATTCTTGAGGCAGCTACCTGGACTTCTGTGCATACATTTACCAAGCACTACAAGTTGGATGGAATCTCCAGAGCTAGAGATGGTTTTGCTAGGGCCATCCTTCTTGGCTTCCTATAGGGCTCTGCTGGTCCTTCCTCCTCCCACGTTTCTTTCTGAGCTTTGGCATTCTTCCTAATGTAATGAATACTGCAAAAGTGAAATAGAAGCACATAGTGCAGTTGTGTAAAATCTTACCATAATGGTAGATGTCCTTCTCTTCACTGTTGCAGTATTCACTCCCTCCCGCCCTCCTCCCTGGTTCATTTCTCTTCTGGATGTACTGATTACCTTTTCTTTTCCTTGGACTGACATTCCTGCTCGGGCACTCAGTTCTAAGGATGGTACGTCCGGATCTCACCTTTATGCTCTGTGCTATGCAAGGAACATATGTATGACTTATGGCATACCTTAAAGCAACCTAAAGGCTTTGGTACACTGGACGGATGTTGGGCCCCCCTTGGCAGGGGATCCCTAATATAATGAATACTGCAACAGTTAAGAGAAGGACATCTACCGTTATGGTAAGGTTTTACACAACTGTACTTTTATCACCTTACAGTTCAAACAAATATTCGTGTCTCTAGAACCATAAGTGCTATTAGAAAACTGTAAATGGCAAACTGTTAAGGATAAATCTTTGCATTCATTCAGTTTGATGCTTTAAACTGAATTGTATTAGCCAAAGTAAAGTCAGTGAATATTAACTTTGCAGCTTATGATATCTCAGTAACCATTCAAGCAAGACTGCAAGACACATATTGCCAGCAGGATTTTCTTCATACATCTGTGAGGTTTCATACAAGACTGTGCAGTTCTGTCTGTGTTACTTGAATTTTATGATATTTACAGACATATGAAAATTATTATAATATAACAAACAGTATACAGATAATGTTCAATATCTCTCTGGCTGCATTAGACAGAGGTCAAATATCAATACAGTTGTGTTTGCCATCATGTAACACATTCACTCCGGAGCAGCTCAGAAAATGCTGACTACTTACTTCCACCATAGGAGCAACAGTGCAACTGCAGCCTGAGCTCATTTTCAGAGAATCCATTTGCAATACCATACAGAAAACAAATGCTCAACTCTTTAAACATAAGAGCTAGACTAAAAATGTAAATGCGAGAGCTGTTCAGTAGACACTGGACTTTCCAATAGTGCAAATGCTGATGGTGTACATCTAAGTCATTATTAAATATTTGCCAATGAATGCTGATGATGTTCATCGTGTTTCACTGTTGCAGGGATTACACTTGGGTTATCCTGCTGGCAGGCTACCCACAGTCGGCCTGAATTCCAAAGTCCTGGTCCGGCGTCGGTTGCTGTCGCCTCTTCCTTGACGTCAGTGTGCCAGGGGTATAAAAGATGCAGCCGATGCCATTTTCTTCAGTTTTTCTTGCCGCGTGGTGCCCGAAGCAAAAGCAGTTCGCAAGTGCCGGTCGGCCGACTCCTGAGATTTTCGAAATTGAATTTCAGATCCAAAGTCTTCAATAAAGCTAAGTACCCTGTTGGGGAAACTTTTTCTTACTCCAGTCCGATGTCAGTAATAAGTTAACAATTGTATTTCTTGTGGGAAGCAAATACCTCATAAGGATTTTCATTCTTACTGTATTCCTTGCCTTGGCCCTGACCACGATGTTGCTAGTTGTCGGTTTTGCACTAGATTCAACCAACGCACTATTAAGCGTCAGTTCAATTTTGCTTTACACTACTTTGGCCGAAGGTTTAACTATATAATGCCGTCAGAACAACCGATGACCGGAGTTTATAAAAAGCGCAAGGACAAAGAAAAGGACAGGCATCCGAGGTCCAAAACCGATGACGAAGCCTCTTCTAAGGCCAGTTGCCGGTGCTCAGTGAGGTGCTTTCACAGCCCCTGACACCCGCTACCTCCGAGCCACAGGCCGCCTCTGACTCCCATGTGGAGACAACTAGGCCTCTGGAAACTCAAGGTATTGGGCCTACGGAAACTATTCCATCAGATGGGTCTGGAGCCGCTGAGCAGGGATCGGCTTCTGAGGGTGTTTTCAGACCTTCACAGCTTACTATCAAAACCAAGGCAAAGTCCAAAACACCTTTAAAGACAAAGAAACAAGTACAGCATTCACCTGGACAGTCATCCATGCCAAAGAAACAGATGCTTAAAATGGCTGAGGACCTAATTATTCTGATCAGGGGTTCCCATCCCCCTCCTGATAAAAGGCCTAGGCAAGATACTGACTATGATTCCTCTGACCAGGTTTCTATTTCCTCTTCAGAACAGGGATATTCTCTTCCTCCCTATGAGGACTCTGACGCTGAAGAATCTATCCCTTCAGTCTCTCTTCCTGAGGATTACTCTTTTGGGGAAACCCTGCACACCATGAGGGAGCATTTTCCATTGGGAGAGCCAGGATTATTCAGAATGCAAGAAAAGGCTCAGAGACTTTCTTTTACTGCCTCAGCACAGGCCCCTTGCTATTCCCCCTGTACTAGATATTGTTGATGATGTATTTTCTGAATCCAGTTTGTCTCCTGATTCTTTACCCCCAGCACCAGTTAACCCAGATAGGTACTAGAGGGTCCCAGATTCCCATAAATTTCTTTATAAAAACCCTGCTGCTGACCCAGAAACAATTTCTCAGGATCCCAAAGGGGTCAAGGCTTCCACTGCAAAAAAACCCTGTTCCCTCTGATAGGGACTCTAGAGCACTGGACAGATGGGGGAAAAAAGTTTACACTTCTGCTGCTTTAGCTGTAAGAGCTTTAAATTGCCAGTTTCACATGCTTAAATGTCAACAATACCTAATGTCTTTGCTAAAACAGAAAATACTTACAAGCTCAGAATGTTCTGAAAATAAAGAAATGCAGGATTTATTGCATGCAGCTGAACAAGTGGGAAAGCATACTTTGCAATGTGGTTTTGGTTCATTAGAAGCTTCTTGCAGAGCCGCAGTTACAGGTTCTGTCATGCGAAGGCATGCTTGGTTAAAAGAACAAAGTTTACCTGATCAAGTTAAAGCAAAATTGTTGGATGCTCCTTTACAACATGATACTTTGTTTGGTGTTAAGGCAGAAGAGGTGTTAAAGAAAATGGAGGATGAAGCAAAATCAATGCAGAATGTAAAGGATTTCTTACAGGTTCAGCCACCCAGATTTAGCAGGAACTGGCCTTCAAAAAATTGGTCCTTTCCAGTGTCAGACAGGCCACAAAGAGGCAGATACAGACGCCCAAGAGGCAGATCTCAGCCGTAAGGCTCTTACAGACCTAAGCAATGGGGTGCTTCAGCCCCCAAAGGCGAAGAAGGCAAATCACAACCTTATAGGAAACAGTCCCAATGACTTTCCTCTACCAATGCCAAGCTCTTACCTTTTGACAGCACCCTTAGGGGGAAAGCTAGCACTTTTCTCACAAAATTGGCACATGATCACCCAGGACAAATGGGTACTGAATATTGTTTCCCAGGGTTACAGGTTCCACTTTCACACCCTACCAAGGTCAAAAGGTATGCCAGACCTGCCACACAATCAATGGGCAGAGGCACAAAAACAAATTTCTGCTCTCATGGACATGAGGGCTATCCAAAAAGTACCACAGCAAGAGCAGGGACAAGGATTTAACTCAAGACTTTTCTTGGTACCCAGAAAGGACAAAGCTTGGAGACCAGTACTGGACCTGTCTACTCTAAATACTTTCCTGGACGTTCCAAAATTTAAAATGTTGATACTGCAGCAACGTCTACCCATGCTGGGCAAGAGGGCTTGGCTAGTTACCTTGGACCTCAAAGAGGCATACCTGCATGTCCCAATCAGACAATCTTGCAGAAGATACCTCAGATTCATAGCTGGCTCAATGCATTACCAATTCTCTGCACTGCCCTTTGGCTTATCTACTGCGCCCAGGGTCTTCACAAAATGCCTGGCACCAGTAATTGCATTTTGCAGACAAAAAGGAATTAAAATGTATCCCTACTTGGATGACTGCCTTATTCAAGCGGAGAGCAAGGACATTCTACTAAAGCATCTGGTGTTTGTAAAAAGATTACTAATTTGCTAGGGTACACAGTAAACGAAAATAAATCAAAACTAGTGCCCTCTCAAGAGATAATATTCCTGGGTGCAAGCTTAAATACAACTGCCCAGATGGCTTATCTCAAGCCAGACAAACAAAGGCAACTGAGTCATTACTTTCAAATGATGGCAACAAAGACCCAGCTACCTGTAAGAAAAATTCTGCAGGCTTTGGGCTTCATGACATCCTGCATCCTGCTAATTCCATATGCAAGGCTGCATATGAGGAAGCTACAATGGTATCTAAAAAGTGTTTGGACTTAACATTGCCACAGCCTGGAAACAATAATTACTCTCATTCCCTGCCTGCAACAAGAGTTTCGATGGTGGGCACTGGCCTGTCACCACAACAAGGGACAGCCTTTCACTGTACCCACAGCCAGGCAGACACTAACAAGAGATGCATCGGATTATGCCTGGGGAGCACACATGGCAGGAAAATGTATACAGGGCAAGTGGCCCACAGACCAAATGCATCTTCATATTAATCAAAAAGAGATGCTAGCTGTCCAGAATGCCCTGACAGCCTTCAAGGATCTACTACATCCAAGACAACTATTACTAAAGACGGACAATACTACAGTCATGTGGTACATAAGCAAGGGGGCATACATTCCTATCCACTCTGCAGGCAAGCCATGACTTTGTGGAACACAGTACTGGCCTATCAGGTACATCTACAGGCACAATTCCTGCCAGGAAAGAAAAATACTCTGGCAGACGAACTAAGCAGAAACCTCATGGACCCTCACGAGTGGAAACTAGATCCACAAGTCTTCAGCATGATAACAAAGAAATAGGGATGCCCAGACATAGATATATTTGCCTCCCCTCACAACTGCCAACTACAGAGATTCTGCACAAGGACTTGTCACTCACAAGCATGGAAGGTGGATGCTCTGTCATTCAGCTGGAAAAGCCTAACAGTTTATGCCTATCCAACACTACCTCTACTCCCCAAGGTACTCCTAAAAGTCAGACAAGAGAAGCCAAAAATGATTCTGATTGCCCCAGACTGGCCACGCCAGCACTGGTACCCAGTCCTAAAGAACTTGTCTCAAGGGCCAGCCTGGACTTCACCTCTAATTCCTCATCTACTGACCCAAAAAACAATCAGATCCTGCACAGCCAACTCAGAACCTTAAATCTGGCTGCATGGCGAATATTATAGCCACTCAGAACACACCTTTCTCTAAAGCAGTTATGGATGTCATTTTGGAAGCCAGGAGGCCCAGCACCAGGAAATCTTATGCAGAAAAATGGAAGAGATTCTGTGCTTGGAACCAGGCACAAGGACTTGAACCGCTTGTTCCTAATATTCCTCAGATTTTACAGTACCTAACTGAGATGCTGGACAAAGGCCTATCCTTCTCATCAATTAACATCCATGCCTCTGCCATTTCAGCTCATTACAATACGGAACCTCCTGTTTTCTCTCATCCACTACTAAGACAGTACCTCAGAGGGGCAAACATAAGACCCCCAAGGAGAGCACCAGTACCAACATGGGACCTCAACTTTGGCTTGGAAAAGCTCACACTGCCTCCTTTTGAGCCAGCCAATACAGTTGAGATAAAATTCTTATCATGGAAAACTGTTGTGCTCCTAGCAATAACTTCAGCAAGTAGAGTCTCAGAGTTACAGGCATTAATGGCACTGGAACCTTTTATCATTTTTCATCCGGACAGGGTTTCTCCAAGGACAAACCCAACATTTATGCCAAAGGTAGTATCCAGTGTGGCTCTTAACCAAACCATTCATTTACCAACCTTTTACCCAAATCCCCAGAATAAAGGGGAGAGACTTCTGCACTCTTTGGACATACACAGGTAGCTACGCTTCTACTTGGACAAAACAAAAGCTTTCAGAAAAACTGAGCAACTTTTTGTGGCATACGCTGCAGGATCACAAGGAAAGGCTATCTCAAAGCAGACTATTTCAAAATGGATAGGACACTGTATTTGTTTCTGCTATGCTCAGCATGGCAAATCAGTGCCTAAGAATATTAGGCCACATTCTACCAGGGCAGCAGCCACATCAGCAGCCTTTCTCAGAGGAGTACCAACCAAGGATATTTTGGAGGCTGCAACTTGGAGTTCAGTGCACACTTTTACCAAGCACCATCACGTTACCTCTTTACTCTAAATCCAGAGCTGACTTTGCCACTTCAGTTCTGCAGGGCCTCATAGCCACTCCTAATCCTATTTAGGCCAAGCCGCCCAACCTCAGCTTTGGGATTCAACCCAAGTGTAATGACTGCAACAGTGAAACACGATGAACATTGTACATTTGTGTACCTACCATAAATGTAGATGTTCGAGTGTATTCACTGTTGCAGTCCAGGTTATCCTCCCACCATCCCCCTTTCATTGCTGGGACTTATCTGTACTTCCTATTCTATACAACCTATGTGGTGTATTTGCTTGTAGAGGAAGGTAATGTTTATGTTACTGCATGCTATTTTATTTGCAATTTTTAGCCTACCCTTTTGGGGGCACCTGACATCTGGGGCAAGAAAAACTGAAGAAAATGGTGTCAGCTTTTATACCCCTGGTGCACTGACGTCAGGGAAGAGGCAAAAGCAACTGACGCCGGACCAGGACTTTGGAATTCAGGCCGACTGCGGGTAGCCTGCCAGCAGGATAACCCAAGTGTAATGACTGCAACAGTGAATACACTAGAACATCTACATTTATGGCAGGTACACAACTGTACTTTATGCATATTTTTATCTTTTTGGTAAAACTAATCACAATGTCTTGGTGACCGAACCATGTAGGCCCACACTGTTTGTAATTAATTTGTTTGTATGAATAACAGCTTTAAAATGATTCCTTAACCGTTACTGTGTGATGCTCCTTTACCAAGATATTCACAGAAATATGATTACTATTATATTTCTAATAATCTGACAGTTAAAGCATAATATCTCATCACCTGTAACAGACAGAGACTACATATCAGCGTACAAGTTGTGTGGTTCAGTGTCAGCTTCAACATGCTACATCATGTGTGTCATCACCATGTTCCTGGCAAAGATATGGGCATAATAATGAGAAATTTCCTAATTTCCATAATGAGACAAATAAGCCAAGTGTTTGATTTCTGTCCTTTCTCATAGATGAGTATTCATTTTTTGCAGAAATTGATCTTTGTTTGTTTTGCTGTGAATATTACACTTCACCCCTGCCCTTGCCTATTTCCTTGGACACATATTCAGAAATATGACCAAAATAATAATAATCCTGCAAGCAAACTGTGATAATCTGTCCATGTATGACAACTCACAGTGCATATTATTATATCAGGTTGTACATTTTGATAGTGGCTTCAAAAGGATACCTCACCCTTCACCTTGCCATCTGTCCTAGCAGAGTTATTTACCAAAATATGAAAATTATCACAAGTTTCATAACTTGAGTCATAGCATGTAATATCTGTACATATGAGTACAGCATACGATTACAGTTCTTTTAATGTGTTGTAAATGGTGAAACCTATGAGTTTTTCATAAAATTTAATAGAGTTTTCCTTACCATAATGGTCCTACTTGGTTTTGGTTGTTTTGTCACTAGGTGCATGTTGTTAGTACGGCCCGCATTACTGCCATCATGTCATTATGGGAAAAGAAAAGAAAGAAATTGTGTGTGTGTGTGTGTGGGGGGGGTTACTTCTGCATGACTCCACATAAACAGAACCCAAAATCGGGCATATGCATTCATCAATGTGATAATGACTTTGAGTAATGTGAATAACAGTGACAGCTGCTGAGGGTTTTACTTGACAAGTGTAATGACTCAGTGTTATACTGTAACTGCACATACTGTAAATTAATAATGTGATAACGACTTACATTTTAGTACTGCAAGGTTCTGCATGTTCAGACAAACGTGATAATTGCTGCTGTTGAGCAGACATTCATTACATTCCTTGTGCAGGTATGATGTAAGAATGGGTCATCACCATCTCTCTGTAAAAGTAGGATGACATATATATATATATATATATATATATATATATATATATATATATATATATGTTACTGAGCACTTCCTCTCACGTAAGTTCTACACATGACCGATAAGGCCAGAGATACTGTCCAAAACATATGGCTGAACCATGTCAGAATTAATGTACAAGTAATAACATTTATCTGTCTGAGCCATCATGCTTATTAGAATCATACTCACAAATAAAGTCAGAAATATGTAAGCTACCTGGCCATGCCTTCCTCTCATCCAAACTGTCATGAATGATAAAGTCAGAAATATTGTCCAAAACATATGGGCGATCCATACCAGAATTAATGTACAAGTAATAACATTTATTTCTCTGAGCCATCACGCTAATTAGAATCAGACACACAAATAATAAAGTCAGAAATATCTAAACTGTTTGACAGATCCATGTAAGAATGAGTACAAAAGTAATAATAACATTTATCTCACTAAACCATCCCTCTGATTAGACTTAGATGCATATTGTCCAAAGTATGTGGTTGATCAATGCTCCAATTAGTGCAAAATCAGTTATACCACATAGGTCATGAAGACCTTCCTCTTACCCAAACTTTACACACAAATCAGACTGATCTCTTGGTGAAGATAACGTCCCCTATTTTGATTTTCTGCATCCTTTGCCAGACGGCAGTCAACAGGGATTAACTTTACTGCTATGCTTAAGTGGGGGATTGAGTCATAAGCTGTGGCCAAGTTGAAGCATGAGGTGTGTACCATTTTACCTTCACCCATTGCTTTGGTGATCTTTTCAAAAAAGTGCACCAGGATTTGTAAGCATGACCTGCCTTTGATGAATCCAAACTGGGACGAGTCCAGTCTTTGGAGGTTCCCTGTATCCTTACTGATTAGTTCCATGATAAGTCTTTTCATGGCTTTGAGATATGAAAAGAAACCAAAGTATTTTTAGTTTTTATTTTATTTCGGATTTGTTAATTGGGGTAGAGTAACCAGAAAAAACCCATGTGGACACAAACTGGAACTACAGTCACTACAAAAAAGCCACCCAAGCTAAGAGTCAAACCGAAGAACCTCTTGCCCTGTAGGAGTATGTAGCTGTAAGCCACAGTTCATGAACTGCATACAATTTTTGTATTCTTAGACATGAAAGTAAAGGAAATGCTATCTGGTAGTTGAAATAGAATATTGGTCTACATTTTTTATTCACATTTATTCTCAAGAACATGGTTTCAACAAACACCAAAGCACAGCAGCACAGTTTCTCTTACTAGATATATACATAACGGACTAAATGCATATTCCTGCATAGAGAACATATTATATACAACCGCACAGTAAAATAATTTAATTGTAATATATACATTCTGTTTGGTAAAAAAAATATTAGTTTCACAATTAAAAAGCTAAATGAAGTCATTTAATGTTCTACAACTGAGAGAAAAGATACAGTAAATGACTACTTTCAACACTTTGCTTCAGTATGACTTGAGAAAGTCAAACTGGGATACTGCATATTCCCGCAGAGTCACTTTTATATAGTAAGGTAAAATGTCAGCTTGCTTTACAGGGGTGTGCATGTTAGAAGACAAGTAGCATTATTTGAGTGAGCATTCTTATCTTGGGATAAGAAGTTTGTAAATAGTTTCTTCAACCAGTTTCTCCAATTCCAAAGACAACCACAAGGCATTCTATAGTTATGTCAAGAATCTAAATGGCAATGCTCAGATATGCCCTGAGCTACAACAGAATGGAATTAAATATACTGATCCCAAGGATATTGCCAATATCCTGGCAGATCGATTTAGTGCAAACTTCATCTCCCTCTCACCCCCTAAAGGGCCCATCTCAATACCAAAAGATTGCCAAATTCCGGTAATCACGGCCACACAGGTAGAAACCGCACTCACCAAAGCTAAGAATACACCATCCATGGGACCAGATGACATCCCGGGCTGAGTACTACATGAACTACAAAATTAACTGGCACCTCACCTAAGTGTCATGTTTAATCATAGCCTCACCTCAGGCCTTGTGCCCGCTGAGTGATGCACAGCTACAGTTATCTCACTCCACAAGGGGGGATCCACCTTGGATCCCGGGAACTAAATTGCAGCTAGAAATTAATTTTGTCAGTTCAAGGTAATAAAATAAGCAACAAGTCATCTGCTGTGAAATGCAGTTTGTTTCCTTGGTAATATCCTGAAACAGAATTAAATCACAGTAAAGGTTGCTACAAGATCACCCTGTTACGATGGTCATCAGCCTTACCTCACAGACAAGTATGCAGATGGCAGCTCTCTTATCCCCCCAAAAAAAAACAAAACACAAGAACAAGTATACTGTATTGAGAATGAAATCCGAAAGGCAAAATCAATGCAGTGGAAGATTTATTGAAAAGTAGCTTCCACCCTCCCACAAAAGGCAACAAACAAGTAGACAGCAAAAGCCTGCCGTAGGGCATGTCTTTAGATGTAATGCGTTAAGTGAAAATTTCACTCACGATAGTGCTCCATTCACAAACATACCTTTTTAAAGTAAGCATGTCCCCAGTATGTGCTACAGTAATACAAGCACTTTGGCATTCCTTTAGGCAGTCTTTGATATGTAGGACACAAATAAGGGAATACATTGCTGCTGCGGTTATAACCAGCATATTTTGAATTGTGACAGAAGTGTAAAACGTGTATCCTTGCAGACATTTCTGGCTTCTTCTGTAAGAGTTCCTAATCTGAAGCGAAAGACTCATATCTGCACTTTAAAAAGTAAATCACAGTTAATTTCAAGTACATAGCAGTACAGCCCAAAACTTACGGCTGTACGTTCTTAGCCTGTTCATGACGTTTGGGTCGCAGAGTTAAAGTGCATGACTAGTCCCTGCATTTTGAAAAGTAAAGTGTAATAATTCATTTGAAATGCACAACAGTACAGTCCCAAACTTGCTGTTCCATCTTTACATTCTTAATCACTGACAAAAAGGTTGTCCTCCCACACCATGCAACACCTGATACTTACATATGGCAGGTTTGTTCCAATTCACTGTACTGTGGAGTAAGGGGAAGTACATCAACTACTTGATGTGCTAAAATTCTCTTAGATTTTTGCTTTTCTGAAGATAAAAGTTATGATTCTCACAATATGCATAGGCATTAGTGTACTGGCTTTTCTGTTTGTCCTTATGAAAAGAAAAAAAAAAAAACTAGAGTACAGAATTCTAATGAAGAAAAAACTAAAAAAAAAAAAAAAGCAAGATTTACATTTAGCAACAGGTCTGGAGTGAGTGTGACACACATACATACACAATTGGTATGCTGTGATTGCAAGAAGATACAAGGTACACGGCAAGCCGATTTTCTCAAAAAATTAAAATAAGACTATCTGGCAACTCCATGCTGAAAAGTAAGTTGAGAAGGTAATTGACAAAGTTCAGGTACTTTTTCAACTTATTTTTTTAACAGTGAAGCTAAAATCTGAGTATAAAGTTATTCGCACTTGTGGAAGGCATTCGGGTGTAACGGGATACAATTCCTAGCGCCTCAGAGAGCACTCCGGTTTAAGCACAAAGAGCCATGTGATGGTACTCGGAGTTAATGAGTTGAGATGAAATCTTCTGAAACCTTGTATGTAGCATGGTTTTGGGATTATTAATGCTAATATGAACAAGCAATATTTGATGCGTAGAAAGAGGAGTAGAAGTTAACTGCAAAAACGCCTATAGTTTCATGTTTGTTAGTTACACTATCACCATTACATATGTGAACATTCATAGTTACTGCATTCAAACTGTGTACCTTGTGAATTAAAATTGCCTTCTCTACACCTAATTTTATATATAATTTCTTTCATTTATTTGCATTGCCCTGTTAACTTAAGGTGAACTATGTCTTGAATGAAGATCCTATAATTATACTCTATGCCTTCAGAACATGTCACAGTATCAAATGACACTTGAAAACCCCACTTCTTGAGGCAGTTATGATAAAAAGATGATTTTGTAAATTTATAATCTGAAAAATCTCAAAACTGGAAGTGCTGATAACATTACACTGGAAGCCACTGGATTCAGTCTAAGGTAAGTGAAATCTTGGCGATCCAGGGAATGTAACTGTGATCAGAACCTGTGCATGGTAAAGTTTAGTTAGGTGTAACAGATGTTGGGTATTACATAAATTAACAGTGTGCATTTACTGTATGCCCTTAAGGCCAATCATCCATAACTGGCTCGCAGTGGTGTGGATTGAGAGACCGTATCCCTGTTCATATTGGTACCACAGGTGCAGATATAAAGCCAGTAGGGCCACATATGTTTTGTGGCAGTGGTTAGGATATTTGGTGAACTGAACTGGTATAGTCTGCAGAATGCATCAGTAACAAAAAATGCATGTACTCTTGCATCCAAGGTAAATATACACACAAGTCTACCTTACACATCAGTTGTTTTATAAAATGGGTTCTGTGGAGTATGAATAAATGTCAGTGTCACAGCTTGCTAAAGTGCTGATGTGACCATGGATCCACCGTGGATGCAGCTAACATTCAGTCCATTAAACCCAAAGATTTCATAGCAGCAGCTGTAGTCCATCCCGATTACTACAAAATATATCTTGTATTAGAGTCTAGAACTGGAGGACAAGGCTGCTGAGAGAATGAAGCACCTAGTGGTCCAGTGAGACAGAAAGCAGAGAGAGGTAGAAGTTGCAGAGTGGGAGAAATGAGGGGGGGGGGAGTTAGAAACTTTGCCAGCGTGAGAAGGAGATGCTGGCCTTTTGTTAAAAGCATGTGAGTAATGGAGGTGAAAACTTCCCCCAGTAAAAAGGAAGGGGTGACTTTTAATAATGTTATTAGGGCAACTGTACACGTATGTAATCAGCATCAAACTGATCGAGAGAATGCATGAGATTTCTTATTACTTGACAGATTCAGATTGCTGTGATTACAGCAATGTGAAAATTGGCTTCTTTGATTAACTTACTCCTGCAGCTGATAGGAAAACATTTAAAAAAAATATAGAAGAGACCTGAAAGTACTAGTGATTTTATTATAAAAATAAACTTACTTTATCAGGCAGGTTAGTATATGTTAAACTATTGTTTTTGAGATGTTGGGAGGCCTCGGGATATAGAGCCAAGCACTCAGTGCTTTGTCTGAGAATGTAAGAGTATGGTTAAGGTGTGTCACTGCTGAGGAGGTAGTCAAAAAAGTGGTGTCAGTCTAGCCAGCAGGTCACAACTGCACAAAACTGGAGTACTCAGCACTGCGCATGAAGGTTTTCAGGCAAATGGTAAAACCTCAGGCTTGATTACACATCAATATTTGTAGTGGGTTAACCAAATGCTGCATGTTCATTCAAGATGTCCACAGCAACAGGGTGGGGAATGAAAGCTACATGAAGGAGCTAACAGTGGTAGGACCTTGGTAGTGGTAGGTTCCCTTAAAGTTGCAGCTGTCATGTAACAAGGGTCTGTACCCTCACAGGTCCATAGATAAGTACTAGGCTTACTGCCCTTATGGGTCATTTTAAGCCTAGTCAGTTTCACTCAAAGGTGAGAATCAAACCCTCTGTCTGTGGGATAAACACCTTAACCACTATATTAATTCCTCATGTAAGGGTTAAAGAAAGATACTGATTCAGACAGTAGTTATGGCTGCAGTTGCTAAGAACATTACTTGCACAGAAAATCAACTCCAGTTTGGGCAGTGGGAGGGACACATTATCAGATACTCAACCAAGGTTTCTTTGGATTGGGAAGAGAGTCAAAGAGACAAGAAGATGGCAGTTTTATATCTCATCTTATGTTACAGGATTTATGAGAGTGGTAGCCTTTGAGGTTTATGACTCTCAAGGACAGAGAAAATCTGTACAGTGGACCAAGGGATTACTCTACAGAGAATGCACCTGATGGAGGGTTAGAAGGAGAAGTGATACAGCAGTTGATAATCACCTGACACTGCTGTTAAGACACTTATGGTCATAGCACATAGTAATTCCTTTTCAAGCAATTTAGGCATAAGGCATGCAGACAGGAGGCTTAGACAACATTTTTATTAGACAGACATTGCAAAAGACGATACCGCAAGGCATGTAAGCAGTGTTAAAAGGTTGGAAATAGGTTCATAGGTAGGTACAAGGCTGTCTGCCTGGAGGCATTTATAAGCCTAGCCAGAATGTGTTGGCTTTTGCCGCCCCCTTAGATTAGTTCCCTGTGCCTCTGTCCAGCAGAGCCACTGAAGTGATCCCCGGGGTAAACTGACTGTTTCCCATCCACTCATCAATGTTTCTCTTGAAGAGTGTTAGCGAGGAGCTCCGCCTAATGCAGATTGGAATCTTGTTCCAAAGCATGGGTAGTCTCTGTGACAGGAATCTATCCTTCCAGCACATCCTATTTATTGTTGTGGTGAGGTTTAGATCCCTAGAGAATGTGGCTCAAGGGGATAAGCTTTTCTTTAGGTGGAGCATGTCCATCAGTTCTGGGTTGGACATGGCCTTGTATGTCAGACAGAGATCACCTCTGAGTAGGCAGTATGCAACCGAGTACAGCTGGAGTTTCTTCAATCGAGCTGCATAGGGCATCTTGCAACCGAGTACAGCTGGAGTTTCTTCAGTCGAGCTGCATAGGGCATCTGTTTGAGGCCAGTGATCCTCTTGGTGAGGTACATCTGTGGTCTTTCCAGCTGTTGCAGGTGTCTTGTAAGATACATCCCAAATGGGGCATTGTACACTATGATGGGTCTGATGAGCAGAGGGGCACAATGACCTTTTTTGATCTGGATGCGAACCCTTTTGTGATAAGGTGTGCCACGTAGAAGGATTTTCTAACCAAATGCAAAGCTAAGGCTATTTTGGTACTGCTGCTTGTTTTCAAGGAATCTTATCAGACTGCGTCCATGAGTATTTTGAGTCATCTGTTCTTGAAGCACCACAGATAGGAGATATGTCTTAATGCTGGTAGAGTGTGCTACTACATACTCCCAACATATGAGCTTTGTCCTCTGTTGTTGCAGAATAGGAAGGAATTGTTCTGTTATAAATTTTCATCAAGGTGGGCTTTGCCTAGGAAATACTGATGGACAGAGATGTAACTTCCTGTCAGATTTGTGTCCCAGTGACTCTCCCATCTGTGCAATAGACTCCCTCTCTATGTCAAGCAGAGTACCTCACTAGCCCTCTTTAAGAGGAACCTGGACAACTGGATAGGAAACAGAAAATATACCCCTGGAATCCCACCTGTGTCCCTGCTAGACACTGAAAACAGGTGCTGACTTTGTGGGAACATGGGTGAAATTCTTGGTTTGGCTTTTAATGGTCTCCGGGCCAATAGTCTGGTATCATCCTATGAACATATGAACATGAAGATTGGTTTGTTGAAGAGCTGCAGAGTAAAGCTGCTGAACAAATGCATTTCTCAAACAAATGGTTTATTGGAAAGGTTCATCTCACACTTTTAACAGCATTGCAGAACAGCTTAAATATGAGTGGGACAAGTGCTGATTCTTTCTGCTTTTAGTGTATAAGTAAGCAACAACAGATTTGCAGGTTTTTCACCATTTGAGCTAATATGGTCAGAGTCCGCAGGCCTCAAAACTAATTGGTGATGAGTGAAAGCAGGAATGTGATTTTAGTAAGGAGTATATTGTGGAATATATGTTGAATTTTAGGGCAAAGGTTATGGAGCCCTTTGAGTTGGTGCAGGAGTACGTTTCACAATCAGAGCAGTAACAGCATTTGGTAAAGTAGGTCAATGAGATACTTCCAAGATGACAGCACACTGAGCATCAGGTTTACTAAAAATTTCTCTGTGTGAAAAGTGAGAAATTGTTAAAATTATCCAGGTAAAATTTAGTTAATGGCTAGTAATTATTGTCTGGATGCATGCAATTAAGAAATATGGAGAAAGCAAGAGATCAGTCAGGGAATAGAGATGTGGCTGGGAAGTATCATGCAGGTATTCAGCAAAAAACAGTTCCCATGTTTTCACTTTAGTATGGAAGCTATTTTCTAGTAATTTATAGGAAAAATTAGTTGTACTCAGACATATTTAAAGTTTTAAATTAAGTGAGACACTAGTGAAATATGTGTGCATTACAGGTTTTATTAGTGCACACATTTGTTGCATGCTAAATTTGTGGTTTTATTCATCATGGGTGTAGTTTATTGAATTAATGTTTTTGATGAACTTCAGTTGATTGATCATAACATAATTAAGGAGTTTTTATTTGTTTATTATTTTACATTTGTTAACCGGGAAAGTCCAACTGGGCACAGGTCCTTTTTCAGCGGAGGCCCAGGGAGAAAAGCTCCACATATAAGCCCAGGATACAATTGCAATTCAAATTACAGTTTGAAAAAAATTTTTGAATGTCAACTTAAGCAAATTAAACAAAACATGTACCATACAGTATACAATATTGGTATGCAGAAAGTATGACAGAAGTTGCAGTTGATGACAAGTACAGTACAAAAAAATGCAATTTATAAGTTAAGTAATTTGTGTCTGAGGTGACCCAGTAGCATACATAGACTTATATGTAGGGAGTGTGATACAAGACATATTGTGGTATTAAATACTAGCCATGGGTTTGAGATTTACTGTACACTGGAAGTTCATAGTCATGTTGATATATAGTATTACAGAGGGTACAAGTAGTTGAGGATCAGACTGTCAGAATACAGAGATAATTAGTTTGGTAGTATAACTGGTATGAGTGGGTTAAAGGCTTTAGAAATTGGGGATGAATTAACTACGGCTGGAGCAGGAACATAGACAAGCATTTGCCAGATGATTTTTTAGCATATGTTTAAACTTTGTTAAGGAAAATTGGGATACTGTATCATGGGGCAGCGTGTCTATTTTTTAGATATAAAGTTGGAGAAGAGAGAATCACCAGCTGTGTTGTTAGCTTTAGTTACCTGTAATAGTAAGCTACTACTAGAGTGGAGTGTTCTGTTATTTGATTGTGGAAGTATCAGATTTTGGAGGGCAGGATTTTTGTGAGGTTGGTGAAGAATTTTGTGAGCAAAGATCAATTGGTTAAAGAGGAGGAGTTGGGGTAATTCAAACCAATTAAGCTGTTTAGGAGCTGAGCAATGATGCATCCTGCAAGGAGAGTCTGTGGCAAACCTGGCTATTTTATTGTAGCAGCAATTGAGTTTGGCCATTTCATTCTTTCTCAAATTTGTGAGTATTGGGGAGGTCTGTAGGAGTATAGGTATGAGATAGGTACGTGCAGTAATGGATTTGGTCAGCTTAGTGAGGAATTTATTTCTGTACAGAAGACCCAATTTCTTATGCACTTTCTTTATGGTCCAGGAGATATATGGATGTCTAATTTCATATTACAGTCGATGTCTACCCCTAGAAGTGTAGTGTGAGTAACAGGAGAAATGATGGTTTTGTTTTTGGACATAATATTGAAGGAGGAGCTAGCTGTGGTGGATCTTGTTGGGTTAAACATTAAAAGTATAGTTTTGTTAGGTTTTAGAATTAGCTTGGAGTTAGTGAGCCATGTTTCAACTCAGAGAAAGGAATCTTGTGTAATTCAATGGAGTTCCTGTAGAGAGGAGGCAGAAGAGTAAAGTAAAGTTATCTGTATATTGGATAATGGATGAGTAAGGAGAGTGGAGATTCTTAGTAAAAGGTGAAAAGAGGAGGGGGTCCTAGAACTGAGCCTTGAGGAACTCCTGTTGTCACTGGAAGAAGATAGAGGTTGTTCTGCCATTGGACAGCCTGCTGGAGACCTGATAAATAGCTTTGGAACCAAGTGATAGAGGGTTGACTGATATTAAACTCCGAAAGAATTTGTATAAGTTTACTATGTGTGACCATATAAGAGGCCTAGGAAAGGGCGAGAAAGATAGATACAAATTTCCCGTTGTTTCTGTGGTGGTTTACTGTATTGATGAAGGATGTTAAGGCAGTAATGGAGCTATGGGAGGAAGGAAAGCCATGCTGTATTTTTTTTTTTTTAAAGTTTATGTATGTGTACGTGATCCATAATTTGTTTATTAATGCATCTTTCTATGACTTTGAGTAGAGAGGATAGTATGGCTATAGGATGATAATTAGTCGATTCTGTAAAATTACCAACTTTGTGTAGGGGATATTATGTGGGAGATTTTCCAGATTTCAGGGACTTTACTTTTGGACAAAAATCTATTGATAAGGATGTTTACAGGACAGGCTATTGAGTCAGCAGCAATTTGCAGAAACTCTGCTGGAATTTTGTCTGTGGCTAGGTTGTTGGTTTTAGTTTTTTTAAGCAATTTTGTTTCTAGTTGTGAGACCCTGGAGATAATATATTTAATTCCAGGATTGTAGGGACAATGTCCCCCAGAAAAAAAGTTTTTTGTTTCACTTTTGTTAATTGCAAATGTGTTTCTCTTATTGGCTTACATTTGTGATTACTTTCTTTCAATGTCTTAGGTGGCGATTAATGGTAATCACCAATGAGTTTGATGTTTTGTGCTTTGAACAATCTCACTGGTGATTATCCATTAACACATACACATGCGAGCGCGCGCGCACACACACACACACACACACACATATATATATATATATATATATATATATATATATATATATACATATATATATATATACATACATATATATATATATATATATATATATATATATATATATATATATATATATATACATACACAGCTAGTAGCGTTTGGCTGTTTTGGCCTGAATGTATCCATAAAGACTTGAAAAGAAAAAAAGTCATGGACATTCAAAAGCAATATAGCCTGAAACACTTGGATGTCGTTAAGAGGTCACTTGCATATATCCCATGGGCCTCAATTACAGGAGGTTTAAGGTATCACACAATAAAAACTCTAGCTTGGCTAGGTTTTTCTTGTAGTTTGTATATATATATATATATATATATATATATATATATATATATATGTGTGTAACAAAAGGCTAGAAAAACAGAAGAACATACCTCTCAACTGTACAGATTTCAGCAGACTGTCCAAATTTTTGCCTCATATTTTTGGTCTGTTTTTCATAAAATTTTAGTTTTCTGGCAAATTACTGACAAATCATTAATGACTGAAATTAGAAAATAATGACAGTCATTTGAGTTTCAGACTTCATACCCTTCAGAAAATTTAAGCTAATGCAAAACCTGTTAGTCTGTCAACTTTCTAAGTTTGTAAGAGCAGTATTTAAAATTGTTCCTACTTTTATTTATAGCTTTGTCCAGATTTCTTGCACTAAGAAGATGAGAGGTATGCAGAAGAAACTTTAGTATTCAGATCAGCTAATAGAAATCAAAGGTTATAGGAAAGGCTAACTGAAAATGAGGCTTCTTAAGAAGAGCTGTTTTAAAAAATAGAATTAGATAGCAGAGCACATAAGGAAAACTTGAGCTTTTTTGGTATACCAAAGAAATGAAAAGGAATAAACTAGATTAGCCTTTTTAAAATGACAAAATAATCAACTGGAGTGGTGTCCCACAGAAGAACTTAAGATAAAATGTTAGTAAAGATGCAATCATAAAAGCAGAAAAAGCTGCTCCTGACAAAACTGTGGAAGAAGGGAAAGTTTTAAAAATTGGAGACAGCAGTGTGTGGAAAATGATTATTCGCTGTATACCAGATAGAGGAGAGAAGCACATTTATACTGTCAATCAGATGATGTTGAGAGAAAGGTGAGATGATGCTACATCCAGCTGTCTTTAGTATATTTTATCCTGGAGGATTAAATACATTTTAGATGCAGACTAGGCTAAGGAAAAAAATAAGTTTTGTCAACAAAAAGTGAGCCAGCAATTTGAACAGGATTATGCTTCTCATTCTTCTGACAGTGACAAACCTAATAGAAAGACTTTGCCAGTGAAAACTTTTCCATTTTTCCAAAGGTAAATATGTAGGGTACAGAAAAAAATATGGGGTTCTTACCAGAAGAATCAGAGAAGTACCCTGGGCTTGAACCAGAAACTGGTGCTGAGAAATTGAAATGACCAGGAAGAAAGCAACAAATGAAATTAGTAAATAAATGGCAGACCTGTAATGCAATAGTTAGATATTTGAAATTTATTTCTGCAAGAGGAATTAGATGAAAAAGACTGGAGTTTGCTGAGTGTTTTAAGACAGCGAATGAACTGTAAAAATTAACCCCATTTTATGCCATTAATATTCACAAGGATACTGAAGAAACTGGAGTAGTTATAAGTCAAATATTTTTATTTTTAATATTTGTATAAGTTTCATGATGCAAATTGCATTTTATGTGATAACGCTGTTCACTTATGTATGGTAGATATTAAGAGGTATTTTAAATGTGAGATGGGGAAAGGTATCTGTGTCTGCTGTATATGCTAGTGATATTAAAGTCAGATATGTTTTTCTTAATTACTGTGTATCCAGGCTTTATGCTGTGACAAGATAAAGGATGTAAAAAAGTAAGTTGTAGTTTATATGATGTGATCTTGGGCTGATAGAGGGGGATGTAAAATTGTATTGATCATACTAGATGTAGATTTAGAATTAATTTCCTCTGTTTTTATAGAGGTGGATGTCTAGACTAATGTCCTTAGTTTAAGATGTAGATACTTTTTTAATTGAATAGGCTTGAAAGACAAAAGAAAATGATAAAAAGCATAAATATTTATAGTTCTTCCTTGCATTTTCAAAGTTGCTAGCTGCTTTTTCTCCATTAGGTCATGCTTTAATTTGAGAGGGGATACAGCAGGCAGAAACAGTTAATCATGAGGGGTGAGAACAGTGTGTTCTGACTGAAATCTACAAGGGTTCTTTTTTGCATTTCCAAAGATACTAGCTGTTTTTTTTTTCTTCTC
Organism: Protopterus annectens; assembly: GCF_019279795.1. Lineage (NCBI taxonomy): Eukaryota > Metazoa > Chordata > Ceratodontiformes > Protopteridae > Protopterus > Protopterus annectens. Next base: position 7,933,620 of record NC_056743.1, read on the forward strand.
ATTAGCTGGAGACAAGCAGCCTGCAGGTGCAAAGTGTATTCTGAGTGAAATATACAAAGCACAATGTAATTAACTTTTAAAAATACAGTGGCATTATTTGTATTTATTGTATTGCTTTGCTTTTTTGTTTTTGCTGTTCAGTGAAAAAAGGACATTTGAAACTGTAGCAAAGGAACATTCTTAAAATTTAGTTCGAAAGTTATATAAGTAGTTGCCGCTCCAGCAGTCTTACTACTTTAATGCACAGTTTAGTTTATTTATGGGTAGTCAGTGCAATATTGGACAAGGCCAAAAGTTAATGCTGCTAAAAGCATGCAAGCTGTTTTTCACATCTGGGAGAGCAGTAAAGATAAGATCAAGTGGTTGTCAGTATAAATGAAGAAAACAACACCAGCTACCTGATAAAAGAATAGGCTCTCAGCAAACTAAACAAAATGAAGAAAACAAAGCCGAGCCAAATCACCACAGCTATAAAAATCTACTTTAATAGTAAAATGACACAAAGAGTAAGCATTTTCACAATCACACTGGCAGCTTCATCAGACTGAGTCTGATGAAGTGGTCAGTGTGATCATGAAAGCGCTTAATCTTTGTGTGATTTTATTATTAAAGTGGATTTTTATAGCTGTAGTGATTTGGCTCAGCTTTGTTTTCTTCAGGTTTTCATTATAAGCATGAACACAGGCAGTTTACCATGGTTATCCTTAACTTTGGAATTTTGGAATGCTTTAGGTAGAGCCATCCATTTGAGAGAACAGTTTTTGTTTGGAGGGGTCAACTTCCTTTTGGAAAGTATACAGTTTTGTGAACTTGGTGTGAGTTAAAAGGGTATGGGGTTTTGAAAACGTACTTAGTTTTTTTGTTTCTTTAGTGTTTCATTGAAGCCAAAGGTCTGAGAAACTGTGATACGCATTCAGAGGTGAGATGAAACAGCTGAATACAAAATCAGTCTGCCAAGCATTAGTGTGTGTGCATGTAACCTCAAGCTGAAAATATATATTCAGAAAAACTGTCACAATAGATGGGGTTAATAAGTTTTTTTAATCAGAATATCTGCTTTTCACTCTTAACACTCTAAATAGCCTTACAGGTACAAACAAACAAACAAAAAAAAAAACAAAGAACATTATGGAGCTTAGGATAATTTTGGGAGCAGTAATAAACCTTTTATCAGGTAATGGGTGATGTAAACATTGGCTGCAGGAGATTTGCTGAGATTGACACCCCACCTCATGTAAAAAAAAGGGAAAAGGGGTTTGATGACAATGTGTAGAAGCCGGTTTGCAATAGTGAGGATGTATCTGGTGGAATGTAGAAGGGAGATACAGCAAAAAAGAATAACCAATGCAACCCAAAACTCTTATAGTCCTCTATTAATAAGCTACTCCACCCAGATCGAATCAGCCAACCTCCCTTCTTCTAACAGTCACACTGATAGCATTGCCTCCCAGTTTAATGCTAATTTTATATAAGCTGTGCCTTCCATACTAAAAAAAATTGTAGCACCAGTAACACTTCACTCCCACCTGAATTACCCAAGCCTGTAACCTGTCGTACAACATTCTTCATCAAACCACTCCCTGCTGCTATTATCAGAAAATAGCTTCTACAGAGTTATGATACTGTGTATCAAGAAAAGTTAGCATTATTTGCAGAGGATAGTATTTTGTACTTGATTAAGCTAGCAAAGGACATTTCAGTGTTATGGAAAAATTGAGACAGTTTCAGGTCTTTTGGAGGCATAAAATTAATACAAATATAACAAAGACTGTAGTGGTAAACTGTGCACCCACAAATGAATTAGTTCAGCAATACCTATACTTGCAAGAGTTAAATAGAATGAAGTGTTTCAGTGTATGAATTAAAAAATATATTCTGTTTTGGCAGTTAAAGATATCAGAGACTATATTAAATAAAATGTAAAAAATCTCTAAGCTTTTGTTTACAGATATGGATAATGAGATACAAGCAGGGGAAAATGGTTTTAGTCCTGGGTTTAGATGTTTGGCATATTTTTACAAACCAGAGAAGTGTTGGATGATGATTAATAAATAGTTGAAAAGTTTTATTTAGGAATGGAAGAAGAGTTAAGTGGGAGTAGTTAATTTTCCCATAGAGCAACATGGTTTAGGGTTGCCTCATTTGAAGGGGTACTTTAAAGCTCTGCAGTTAAGGCTAATATATAACTCAAACAGAAGGTCATAAGTCAAAATGGAAAGGTATGATGATGAAACAGAGAAGCATTACAAAGATAAAAGCAGACTAGGAATTTGGATGCAGCTCCTTAAGGAGAATAACAACCATGCAAAATATTATATTAATACAATACTAGAAAATATTCTAAGAACTAAGCCAGCGTAGAACTGAAGAAAGGAGATTTTTCTACCAAGATATCTGCAAGTAGGGGTGCAAATAGTCAAGAGGTTTCTGGAATTTTGGGGGTGGGTTTGGCAAAGGAGCCAAGGTATTGGGAGTAAGTAACTCAGTAGAGAAAAGTAATGGAGTGGGATGAGAAGAAGTTGGAAGTAAAGGTTAAATACTGCCTTCCGTATTAGGGATTGATAGCAGAATATAGACAAAGTATAAGGGATATGGGAGTTCTAAGTTAAGATCATCTCTGGTAGAGTTTTTAGTTGGGTTTAGAACAGAAGCTGCTGTTAAAAAGGGATAGATAGTAGGGCATATAAAATATTCCATGCTAACTATAAGAATCTATTAGAGGATGTTGGAAAAGAATGAGAAAATGAAATGCAAAGGTGATTTATAAACAAGCACTGGGAAGAAACTTTTAAGGCTTCCAAATATGTCACAAAGTGCAGATGGTGTAGGAGTGCATAGATTATTTGTATACACCAAGTAGACTTCAGAAGATCTTTCCTCAGGTAGCAGTTTCAGGATTTGTAGTGTGGAAAAGAGAGGTAATTGGGATTATTTTGGGTAATGTAACATGTTAGTAGAGCTTTGAAAAATCCATGCAGAGTATTTTGGAAATGCTGGCGGAACAAATGGTTGTAAATAAGGAAATTGTATTGAACTAATGTTTAGGATATGAATTTCCTCGACATCGTAGACCTTACTAAGTTTAATGCCATTGGCTAACAAAAAAGTATTTACTAGAAAAGGGAAATCTAAATCAGCTGTAGTTGAAGTATTGAATATTGTAAAGGCGATGAAAGGATTGGAGGTGAGATCTTTAGAAAAGGGGTGGAGCAAATTTCTTAGAAATAAATGGAATATGTGGGAACATACATGCAGAATAATTTCCAGAAAGATCTATGACTATAAGAGGACAGGAATGTATTCATTTATTTCCATTTGTTTGATGTGGTGGTCTGACTAGGCAAAAGGTTATTTTCATCCAAGGTCCAGGGAGAAAAGCTCCAAAGTTTGCATGCAGAAAAGGTAAAAAGAATATGTATGTATATTGCATGACAGTAGCAGTGGACATAATTTGCTATGGTTTGGTTTCTTTTCTATTAAATGCATGCAAATAGATGTTCAGGTTTAAAATGTGATGATTTAAAAAACAGAACAGTGATAGAGTGAGAGTATACAGTTGGGTATTGTGTAATAATGTGTGTTACTGTTATTAGTATAAGCTGCAAGTAATGTGGGATGGATTTTGTGAGAATGATAATTAATGTTAATTATGTGATAATTATGTGGTGGAGTTGCCAGTTAGAAAGCAGAAACACAAACTTTACCAGGTCAATTTGATGAAGCAGTTATAGAAATACTGGTGAACATAGTATATGCAGTTAGTTACAAGAGGAATATGAGGGAACTTCCAAGATGGCTGCACACTGAATAATAGCTTTAATTTAGCTCTCCCAGTGTGAAAACTGAAACTCAAAAAAGAAAGCCATTAGATTTTTATATTTGTGGGTAAAATTCAGTAACTGGCTAGTAAGTGTACTGCCTGGCTGCCAGGAAAAAAGAACACCTGGGAAAAAATCAGCTACAGAAAGTGAGGAAGAAACACTGACTGGGGGAAAGTTCTGCAGCCGTTAAGCAAAAAACAAAGCAACCTCCAGACATGACTTCCAGTATCCTACAGGAAGATATAAGACAACTGCAGACAGACCTGATTAAAATAAATGAAACACTGATGGAGTATATCAGTACAAACAACAGAAGTCTCGAAAACTGGAAGAAGCTTAGAACAGATATTCAGATGAGGTGATAAAGCTGCAAAAGTTGAGGTTGAAATGAAGAAAAGACTGTCTGAATATGAGACTGCTCAGGACGAGACATTTAAAAAATAAATAAATTAATAGAATTAGAGGACAGAGCACATAGGAGAAACCTGAGATTTTCAGCTATACCAGAGAAGCTGGAAGGAAAAGACTCTATTAATTTTATGAAAAAACAAATAAGCAACTGGACTGGTATTCTACAGCAGGAGTTGTTAGAGAAAGGGACATAGCCTGCATGCTTCCAACTTGGCTTTGAGAAAGTACTCTACACCTTCAGTAGTAAAGATGCAATCCTACCATCAGAAGGAGTTGATTCTGACAACAACTGTGGCAGGACGACAAAGTATTAAAAGTGGGAGACAGAGGAGTGTTTGTGGAGAATGAACACTCATTGTACATCGGGCAAAAGAGGAGTAAATTCATTCCACTATTCAGAGAATGTTGAGACGCAGGTGTGACATTCAAACTGCTGTACCCAGCTGTCTTCAAGGTATTCTTCCCTAGAGGAACAAAAACATTTTTTGATGAAGTACATGATAAGGAAGAAATGTAAACATTTGTCCAACAAAACATGAGCTGTGAAACAGAAGGAGATTCTGCGTCTTGTTCCGGTAATAAAGACCACAGAGAGACTGTACATGTGAAATCTTTTCCACTATTTCAAAAGAAAATGTTGGAGAGAAGGGAGCATGAGACTTGACTAGAAGAATCGAGATTATGTTGGAAATGAAGCAGAGAAGTTTTGGGAGATGGAGATGAACAATAATAAAACCAGTAACTTAATGTGGCATTACAGTGCAATAATTATATTTGTGAAATATGACAGAACAAGAAAATCTGGAAGTATTGGACATTTTCAAAATTTGTTGGACTTGTGGGGGACTTTAAAGTATACACCTAACTTCATTTCATTAATGTTCGGAAAAATGCTTTGGGGAGGAGAATACATTTTTTTTCTTAATGCTACTTTTGTGGTGTATGGCTTTCTTTGTATGCTATAAAGTTATTTTAAGTTATTTTTAAGTGTAATGGGAATTGTAAATAGGTGCTGCTGTTCTTTTTTTTTCCCTTCTCTCTCTTCTTGACTAAAACAGCATGACAAAAGAAAACATAAAATGCTTTTTCTCATTTTTGCATGGGGGAATGACTGGATTATGGACCTTTAATTGATTTAGTAGCAAGTTTTAAGAGAAAGCAAGTAAATGAAAAATAATATTGAATATTATGAGGCTTTTTTCTAACAAATGAATGTGCGCTTAATAGCAATTCTGTATCTGGCCCTCATGTCTCCATGGAAGCAATCTGATGAAGAGAAATTGGTTACAGTCTGGTGGAGAGTGCTTGGCTGGGGAAAAAAAGAAGAGAACCTGCCTAGGAGATAATGTTCTCTGAATGTATTCAGGGTTTTCCCAGCTGGGGTAGCTATAAAAATAAGACAAAAACAGTTAGCACTTAGTAGAAGCACAGGCTGGACAAGCATCTTAGCATGGATATTTTTTTTTTTAGGTTAACTCAAGTCTATGAGGGTAGCTGTTAGTTTGGGACATTTGTTCCTCTTAGGAGGTTAAACCTTCAATATTTGAAGATGTACATAGTTGTGTGCATGAGTATTAAATTAATAGTTTTTTTTATTTTTTGAGGGCATTCAATAAAACAAAAATTTTGTAAGATGTGATGTAGGCTCATATGGATTTGGCATGAAACAGCTATAAAAAAGTTCAACCTGCCAAACAGTGTATCCACGTAACACAAAAGCTGGAACTAGACATTTAACAAAAAAGTTGCTATACATAAAAGGTAGGAATAATAACTTTTTACAATGATGCTTTCTGTTTGTTTGTTTGTGTCTTTCGGCTTTTCGTGGTTAGGGGTCGCCACAGCGGAACTCCAGTTCGCTAATGATTAGTAGTTGATTTTTATGTGCAGAGTTACCAGCCCTGATGCACAACCTTCAACAAAGGTACGCCCATTCACGCATGTCTCCACGCAGAAGACGCTCTAGCTGAGAATCGAACCGGACAGCGTCTTACTGTGAGGTGACAATGCTACCACTTTAAATGTCAGTGGTCTCACAGATAAATACAAAAAAGAAAGAATACTGAACTGTATTAAAAACATTGAGTGCAAATAGTAGTGTTACAGGAGACACACTAGGAAAGAACTGAACATGTGAATTAAAGATAAAGAAAGGTTTTCAGGATGGTTGTTTAGCGGAATGTCTGGGACAAAGGAAAAGAGGCATACTTACATTAGAGTAGTTCCAGTACTGATAGAAGGGGATAAAAAAGATAATGGCAGATTTGTACTTCTAAGGGGCTACTGGCAAGGGAGGAGGATTACACTGGCATGTATTTATATTCTACGTAAAACTGCTATAATGGAGCTTAAGAAAATTCTGGGATAAATCAGTTTTCAGCAAGGAATATTACTTATAGATGGGAACTGGAATTTGATTTGCAGCAGTGAAGATGTGTCTGGGGTGCCCAGAAGGGAAAGTATAACAAAGGAGGGTAGATTTTTGAAGAAATTTATGAAAAATATTTGGCATGGAAGATGTGAATTCAGTAATAGGAATTCGGAGTGAATTTACATTTTATTCACCAAGATATAAAAAGTGCGTTAGCCTAGACAGAATTTACATTTCGCAGGAAGATGTGCATTTAATTGAAGGTTTTGATACGCACCCAGTAACTATTTCAGATCATGCACCAATAATGACTAAAATAAAAACAGAGGATGTGTCTTTCAGCTTTTCCCGGTTAGGGGTCGCCACAATGGAACTCCGGTCCACTAATGATTGGCAGTAGAGTTTTACATGCTGGCTTGCCGGGCCTAATGCACAACCTTCAATGAAGGAACGCCCATTCACGCATGTTGCCGCACAGAAGACGCTCTGAGAATCGAACGGGCAACGTCTAACTATAAGGCGACAACGCTACCGCAGCACCACCACCGAAGTTTATCCCACTCCCAAGCTATATTTTTCAGAAATAATTTATATCCTTCCCAAATAGCTCCTGAACAGTCTCTACTACCCATTCCTTAAATTCTACACTTTTCAACAGATAGGTGGGAAAGTGCCAATGCCTTGTTTTTATTTCATTATCCTCTGTTTTTATTTATTTATTTATTTATTTTTTTTACTAAAATAAAAACAGAGGATAATGAAATAAAAACGAGACATTGGCACTTTCCCACCTATCTGTTGAAAAGTGAAGAATTTAAGGAATGGGTAGTAGAGACTGCTCAGGAGCTATTTGAGAGGATATAAATTATTTCTGAAAATATAGCTTGGGAGTGGGATAAATTTAAGGAGGAATTTAAAAATAGGGTGGAAATAAAAGAATGGATAAGAAGTAACAAGAATTATTTAGAGGGACTGGTAAATGTTCAAGTATTGCAGAATAAGGGGGAATCTCAGAACAAGAACAGGATCTACTGCAGAATGCTAAGCAGAAAATAAAGGGATTAACTCAATAATATACATGAGTTTAGAAAGATTGCTATTAAGCAACTGTTTTTTGATAATAAAATTAGAGCACAAAAACTTTTAGGACAATGACTTAGGAAACAGAAAGTGGAAATTGTTGTTGCTAAGCTTAGGGAGCCTATAACAAGGAAGGTAACAAAGAGACCCTATAGAGGTGTTAGAAATATTTCAGAAATTCTATGAAGTCTGTATAAAACAGAGAAATATGCAAATCAAGAAAAGATACAAGTGGAAATGTTTATGGAAGAATTAAATATGCCAAGGTTAGTGGTAGGTGAGGCTCAATTACTAACAGTTAAGATAGGAGAAGATGAGATAAGTACCAGCATCATGGAAGAAAGCAGTGGTAGCTGCAATACCTAAAAAGGGTAAAGATCCATCAGATCCAGCTTCATACAAGCCTTTTTCAATTCTAAACCATGATTATAAAGTGTTCGTGTTTATAATGGCTAAAAGAATGGCAAAAGTAATGCCAAAACTGATAAATATGGATAAGTGTGTTTTTTGGAGGGGAAGCAAACATTTGACAACATTAACAGAACACATGATCCACATGGAAGCAGAATGTAAGAAAATGCCACTGTTGTTGGTGGGTCTTGATGCAGAGAAAGCATTTGACAGAGTAAGCTGGGACTTTATGAGCAGGGCAATAGAATTGTTTGCATTTCTTGAAAAAAATTATAAGGTTGATTAGGAGGATATATGAGGGATCGGAGGTGAAAATTAAAGTGGATGAAAGCCTCTCTGATAACTTCCACTTGAGCAGAGGAACCAGACAGGGGTGTCCTCTTTCCCCTTTGTTATTTGCATTATATTTAGAACCCATTGGGAAAGAAAATAAAGGACTCATAAATTCAAGGATACAATTGCTATGGTAGTCAAGAAAAGCTGACTCTGTTCGCAGATGATCCAGTTTTATACCTGACAAAACCAGAATGAGACATTACATCTGCAGCATTTTGAGACAGTTTCAAATCTTTTCAGGATTTGCTAAACAAAGGCAATATTAAGACGTTATGTACCCACATATGAATTGGTTGAGCAATATCCATATCTATGGGGACATGGTAAAATGAAGTATTTAAGAATATGGATTAAAAATAATTCTGGTGTGGCAGCTAAGGGTATATGGGAAGAGACTAAAAAGATAATACAAGAAATTGAAAAAGTGGAAGTTTTGTTATCTGGATAGTAAGATACAAGCAGCTAAAATGTTTTCAGTCCCATTAGTCTAGACACACAGACACAGGTCAGGCATATTTTTATCAACCAGATGAGAAGTTGTGGATAGCAATTAATAAAGAGCTGAAGAACTTTATCTTGGAGGGGAAGAAGGCAAGAGTCAAGTGGGATAAGCTGATTCTTCCAGCAGAACAGAGTGAATTGAGATTACCTGATTTGAAGGGGTATTACACAATTAAGGTTCCTGTACATAGCACAAGCAAGAAACTGTAATTCAAAGTGGAAAGAGATGATGATGATGAAATGGGGGGGGGGGGCTGAAGAAACAAGAAGAGACTGGGATTTTGGATGCAGGCCTTTAAGGAGAATAACAATAAGTATATCTCTAAAGTGGCAGAAAGAACACAGGCGTGGAGAAAAGAGATGCTGATAGGGATGACTACAGTTAGGGATACAGACCATAGGCAGGAGGAGGCTGGATTTTATTGGAGAAAATGGGAAAATGAACCAAGGTATTGGGAGCAAATAACTTGAGAGGAAAGGATGATAGAATGGGAAGATGCCAAAAATGTATTTGGACTGCAGGTTAGTGATTGCCTTCCCTATCAAGGATTGATATCAGTGTATAGGCAATAAGAAAGAAATATGGGGGTCCTAAATGAAAGACCAGCACTGGTGGAGTTTTAATAGAATCTAGAACAGAAGCTGCCATTAAAAAAAAGGAATAATTAGTAGAGCATATAAATATCACATGATAACTATAAGAATCAATCAGAGGAGGTTAGAAAGGATTAAGAAGAGAGATTTAATAAGCAATTCACAAACAAACAGTGGAAGGATGTATGTATATCTCAGAGATATGCAACAAAATATAGAAGATTTAGGTGTTTACACAGATTTTTTTATACCCCAAGTAGACTCCAGAGATTTTTTTATCAGCTAGACAGTAATTGTTGGAGGTGTGATGGGAAAGAAAGAGTGATTGGAAAGATATTTTCTGAGAGTGCAGTGAGTTGGCGGACTTTAAGGATTCCCTGTGAGATGCACTGTCAGAGATGCTGGGTGGGCAGATTGGTGTGATGAGAGAGATGATTTTTCTGAGCTAAGATACAGAATCAGAATTGCAAAGACATGGTAAGTCCTTGCTGTGTCTAATTATTGTGGCTGCCAAAAAAAACAACAGTTACTAAAAAATGGAAATCAAAACCAAATAGTGAAAATAGTATCAGAGATACAACTGAAAGTGAGATCTTTAGAAAAGGGTAGGAGCAAACTACATAGGAAAAAATGTGAATTGTAGGAACAATACACACAGTAGAGGAATGAGGTTTAAAGGGAGGCAGAACTTAAATTGTAGCTTGCTACAGATCCCCCACCATTCCACAAGATTCTTGCTACACCTTACTAAACTGGAAAATATTAAGATACAGCCAAGCACCTAAATTATTATAAGTGGTGTAATGTTTGCAACTGGGAGTGTGTCATCATAGTTCATGATGCAAAATGCTTGCAGCTAGGATTCTGTTGGTATAGTTTGTTTTCATTTATATAAATGTATGATTGCTTATGTTGTTGTAAGTGATGGTTTAAGGTTTAATAAAGATTTTTCTTATTTAAAAAAGGGAAGTTGAATAATTTATGTAGTAATGCTTAGATTATATGATACATAGCAATATATGTGAAGTATAATGTTTGTAAATGTGAACACCTGTTAATACTGTTTGATTACTTTTATATAAATGTAAATTGGCAAATGATAATTCAATAATGGTGTTTAAAAAAAGAATAATATGAGGGAATTTGGTGGCTGATGTCATTGACACTGAAAATGATACTTCAGTGGCAGAGATAGTACTGTCACAGCAAATATCCTTAACAAAAGTTGAAGTAATCAGAGCAGTCCTAAAAAATATGTCCAGCATGTCAGGGAGTTAATGAGCCAGACTGGAAAGAGCAGGATTAATTGTTAAGGAAAACATATCAGGTAAAAATGACAAAAGTGCCCTACTCTGTTACTAAAAATGCAAATCAACCTTTTAAACAATAAATTGACAACTTAACTTAGAATTCATTTTAACCCCCCCCCCAAGTTAATTTTTGAGGGTTTCACAACAACACTCAGCTGACTGTATGAAGAAAGAAATGAAAATCTGTATTGTCTGGGAAAAGGTAACTGATCTTTCAAAGTGGAAAATGCAAGAGGATTACATTAAGGCATACTAAAGCTGTAAGAAATAAAGAAAATCTAAATAATTTAAAAGATGAAAGTAAAAGTTGCACTGCACTTTTTTATGTAAACATAAAATGTTTATAATGTGTAAAACCGTATACATTCTACATTTCCTACTGTAGAAATGTACTACAGTTTGAAAGTGAATCTAACTGCTGTGCACACATCTGCAATGCGTAAAGCGTAATGCTTTATTGCTGTTTGATAACTGAGTGAGTGAGCTTGTCTTCTGACCCTTTTCAGTCATGACCTGAGCACAAGTCACCTTGATCACAAATATAATTACAGCTATGTAAATTAATTTGCATAATCTGTTACAAAGAATAGTACATGTTTACATTTAGTTTAGTGAAACGCTAACACCGTTTTCTTATAAATAAATTATTTACAGTCAAAATGAGGGAGTCATCCATAATCCCGGTAGCATTGCAAATGGATTCAACTATGAAGCATTCTTTGATATATTTTAAAGTCTTTAATGGTTTCCAGCTTTTTTATGTCAGAAGTCAGGTGATTCCCCATAGCAGGACCAAGACTGAAGAATGCTGTTTCTCTCAATAACGTTTTGAAGCAGGGGTGAACAAGCTTGAAATGTCTGCCTCATGAGTTTATGATAACATAAGTATTGTCTGTTATAAATGGTTTTCTTTTTAGTGGGGTGGGTGGGTACCCTTGTTCTATGACCTTGAAAATTAGAGTAGTTAGCAAGAGTGCAACCCTGCTGGAAACCTGAGAACCGATTAGCCTTTTCAGGTAGTTTTCAGTGTTGTATTAAGGGGTTAGCTGGACGTGTAAATCTATAGATTTTCAGCACTGTGTATCTAGTTTTGGTAACATATTTTTAGCAATTGCTGAATAAGCTTTAGGGAGAGCAAATGATTAACTTTATATCACATTTTAGTTGTGTAAGTGCTTTATTAGTTATGTAAGCAGTATGTGGAGTGAAGGAGTGGGCTGGCAATGAAAGTTCAAAAAAACAATAAGCAAGTAAACGTTCGACCGCACACCAAGAGCAAAAAGCAAATACAAAAATAAAAAAAGGTTGTAGGAAGTACGGCTTAATATTCATAAAACACTTTATTGCAAATGTAATCAGGTAAGCGCATCACCATCCCAGTGGCTTCCTCAGACCATATATAACATAATTATTTAAAAACGTCATTTTATACTCAATTCCTAATCCAAGATAATTTACTACACCTTGCACTCAATCAAGCGTATCCATTTCTTTTTACATCGTGCGCATGTCTCTAACGTCCCTACAGGGACAGATGTTAATTTAAAGAGACATAATCCAATATTACCCCACTCAATAGTATAAGTCATCTTGCCCATATGAACAGTCCAGCCTGCAATGAATGTATTTTAAACATTTAAATGTCAGAATTATTTGGCAATAGTGTGCATTAAACATACATTAAACTTATCACACTCCCCCTTTTTTCTCGTACATTATGCACAAATCTCCAGCATGTTAAATACGTCGTACAAATCATTATGTCATAGGAGCTTGTCCTTCAGTAACCCAGCACCTTCCAATGCATAATGACAGCACATGCATTCACTTTTCAGATCTAATAATGTAAAAATATAGACGAAAAAATACATATATTTAAGGGATAATATATGTTTCTAACGTCCCTCCATGGTGAAAGCACTTACCCGATTATATTTGCAATAAAGTGTTTTATGAATATTAAGCCGTACTTCATACGACCGTTTTTTATTTTTTTATTTATTTTTATATTAAGCGTAGACTGTTTTGTCATAGATATTGGGTATAACATTCTAATAGTTTTTTGGTGAAGAGAAGATCATGACATTTGTTTTCTTTTGATTTATAGAGAGTCCTTTTCAGCTGCCCACTTGCACAACTGGGTAAAGCTATTCTGTAATTTGATTTGAAAACCTTAATGTGAATTACTGGACTGTAGAATCAGTATATCATTAGTAATCATAAAATAAATGTTTGTTTTCTGGCAGATTCAAGTGGAAGTCATTGAAAAAGTGGGAAAAATAAGAGGCTCAAATACTGCTCCTTGAGAGATGCCTGTATTGAGTAAGCCCACTGTGGAGGAAAGGGATTGGTTATGGCAGATTTGGAAGGTTCCAATTTGTAGATATTATCAAGAGGATAAAGATGCAGTAAGAGATCTTGCAATGTGTTTGTCAGCTAGCCTTAAGAAGGAAGGACGCAATTTGGAGAAATTGGCACTTACTTAACACTTTTTAGAAAAGCTTTTGTCTGTTTGGGGAGTTATTTGTGAAAAGTTGCCACATATGATCATAAGGGATAAAGGGAGTCAGAGGGAAAGTTAATTTAGTATGTAAGCTGTTAGGGTAAAAACAGTTTGCTTCTTGTTTTAGGTTCATAGGTTCATAGGCTTATACTAGGCTATCTGCCCTAAGGCATTTATAAGCCTAGCCCAAATTTTTGTGGCTTACGCCACCCCTTATATGAAAAAATACTGTGCCCATTAGTTTGTTGTGCCTCTGTCCAGCAGTGACACAGAGATGATTCCCAGGATAAACCTACGATCTCCCATCCACAGGTCAAGATTTCTCTTGAACAGAGCCAGCGAGGTGCTCTGCCTCACATGGACCGGGATTTTATTCCACAGCATAGGGAGTCTCTGAGTGATAAATCTATCCCTCCAGCACGTCCTATTTATATCCGTGCTAAGGTTTAAGTCGCTTGCTCTAGTGGTTTTGGTGGATTTGGATTTTTTGAGGTGGAGCATGTCCATTAATTCCGGGTTGGACATGGCCTTGCATGTCAGGCACATGTCACCTCTGAGCAGACGGTATGCAACTGAATAGAGCTGGAGTTTCTTCAATCTGGCAGCATATGACAGATTTTGGAGTCCCTTTATCCTTTTGGTGAGGAACTTTTGGGGTCTCTCCAATTGCTGCAGATGTCGGGTGCGATACATCCTGAATGGGGCATTGTACTCGATCATTGGATGTGAATCCCTTCATGATCAGGTGGGCAATGTAGAAGGTCTTTCTAACCACTTTAGCAATGTGAGTGTCAAAAGAAAGGCCACTGTCAACCTGGGTCCCCAGGTCCCTGATAACCTCTTCTGTGCTTAGTGGATTGCCACCTATATGGTAGCTTGGGGTTACCTTGTTTTTCCCGAAGGGTATGACTATACATTTTTTGGTGTTTAACTTCAGGCCATGGCTCTGGCACCAGCTATCTGTTTCTGTGAGTCCCTTCTGAAGGATATCCGTGTCCGATGCACTTTCCACTATGGCACCCAGTTTGCAGTCGTCTGCAAACTTTGTCAGCCAAAGTCCTCCCATGTTGGCCTGTACTTCTGAGAAGTAGATGCCAAACAATAGGGGGCCAAGGACCGAGCCCTGTGGGACACCGCTTGTGACCATCTTGGAGTCTGACATAGCGCCAGCAACTCTAACCCTGTGGGTTCTGTCCTTAAGCCAGTTTGCAACCCATCTTGTGACATATGGGTTTACATTTAAGCTGGTAAGTTTTTCTACAATACCCGAGTGGGGTATTGTGTCGAAGGCCTTTGCAAGGTCAAGGTAGGCTGTATGGACTGCCTTTCCCTCATCAATTGCCTTGGTGACTGTTTCGAAGAAGTCGACCAAGTTGAAAAGGCATGATCTGCCCTTGACGAAGCCAAACTGGGTCGGGTCCAATGTCTGCAAGTCCCCTATATCTTTGTTTATGAGCTCCATTATGATCCTCTCCATAGCTTTGCAGACTAGACTTGTTAAGCTTATGGGGCGGTAATTACCAGGATCCGTAGAGGCACCGCCTTTGTGGAGTGGGACCACAGTTGCCGTACGTCACTCCTTGGGCACGTATCCTGTGGTAAGGCTGAGATTAAACAGCTGCCTTATGTGCAGGTTTAATTCCTCATTTAGCTCGTGTAGCACACAGCCGGGGACACCATCCGGTCCCATTGATGCTGTGTTTTAGCTTTAGAGAGCAGCTTTCACCTGCGCATTTGAGATGTCTGGGAGGCTACACTCTGCTGGGATAGTCATCTCTCCTTTAGGGGGGGAGAGGGGGGTGAAGTTTGCACTGAACCTGTTTGCCAGTATGTTGGCAATGTCTGTGGGTTCAGTGATTTTTGTATCATTTTGGACTAATTCTGAGCATATCTGGGAGTTTCCACCCAGGTTCCTAACATAGCTGAAAAAGGCCTTATGATTGTCCTTTGAATCCATGGCAATTTTTCTCTCAAAATTGGCCTTAGTTGATTTTATGAGTGCTCGTATTTTTTACTAATAATGATCAGGGGTGACTTCCCTTTTATGGATTTTGTTCTATCATGTAATAGCTTTCTCCTCTTATTGTAAAGTTTGTTAATGGCTGGGGTCCACCAGACTGGACGTTTGCCCTTTGTGGAAAGAGTCTTGTTTTATTTGGGATTGCCTGATCCATGCAGTCCTGGAGGTGTTCATAGAAGGCATTTGTAAGGGCTTCCGCAGCTTGGGTTGTGGTTTCCACTGGCTCAGGTGCCTTGAAGGATACCACACCAGTCTTGAGTAGTGTGAAGTTTGCTTTAGAGAAGTTCTTCACTGTGGTCTTTTTTGTTTGGGTTGGGGCGGGATGTGGATTTCCAGTGAGATTAGTTTATGATCAGATCTCACCAATGAGGGATATACTTCCGGTGTGGAGCATTTTGTCCCCATGTTTGTGATAATGAGATATAGTATATTTTCTCCTCTCGTGGGAACAGTGACTAGCTGTTCCATGGCATTTGAATTTATGAACTCCAGGAACCGCTGGGCTAGAAAGTTAGGGCTTGAGTAATGTTCCCAGTCTATATTCGGGTAGTTGAAGTCACCCAATATGATGGTGTTTGGAGATACATTTATACCCTCCAGTGTCTTCAGGAAGGCTGTGTGGGGTTCCTGAGTTTGAGAGGGTGGCCTGTAGCATGCTACAATTTGTAGAGCAGTTTTGCCTATGGTTAGTTGCACCTGGATGGTTTCCGAAGCTTCGTGCGTTGCCATAAACCTGGAGGTGTGGGTATCCTTTATGAATATGGATACACCCCCTCCTTTTGTGGTGTGGTCCAGGTTTTGGGGCCGGAACGCATGATATGAGGTAAAACCTAATAGTGACGGGGTGCTCTCAAGAGCCTTGAACCAGGTTTCAGTTACAGCACAGACATCGATGTTCTCCATACTGAGAAGGGCCTCGAGTGCGTGTATTTTGAGATTTAGACTTCTGGCATTGAGCAGCATTACCCTCAGTTTCTTCCCATTTTTGTTTTCTAGGGTGGTAGGTTTAGAATTTGAGCCTTGCCTAAAAAAGGCACTATGGGGGTGGCAAGAGCCTTAGCCAGTATCCGGAATCCCAGTGGTGACAGGTGCAAGCCGTCCCTTGCGAAGCAGCGTGGCTTGTCAAACATGTCATCCCAGGCAGACAGACACTGGATCCCCTTTGAATGACACCAGACATTAAGCCAATTGTTAAAGCTGATCATCTTGTCTCTATATTGTGGCATAATTCTTGGTGAAGGAAGAATACTGCTCAGGGTCATACCTGCCTGGGCTACATAATCAGAGAGCTCCTCTATGTCTCTTTTCATGTAGTCCAGGGAGGTACGTCTCAGGTCGTTCACACCAGCATGGACAATGACTGTCATATTTGTACTTGCTGTGGAGTGACCAGAGTGCTTGTGTTATGTGGCGGATTCTAGCGCCCGATAGGCAGCTTACTGTGACCTTCTCCTTGTTCAGCCTGGTGAGTGGGACGTCAGTGTGTCTGACTATGGAGTTACCTATGACAAGTATGTTTGGTGTTGTATTTGGCCTTAAGGGCTGTGACTGCTTTGCACACTGCTTTTGTGGTTTATGTGTTGCTTGTGGGGTGTCTAGAGGTAGCAGTTGTTTGGGTGTCTGCTTTGGAGGCCTCTGCTGTTTAGGTAAATTTTTACTCAGAGCCTCCGAGTATGTCTTTGTGTGTTTATGTGTTTGATTCAGTGGTGTGGTAGCATTATGTGAGGCTGGTTTTGTGGTGTGTGTAGTTGCCTTCTCCTCCTGTCTGGTCTTGCCAGTCCTGACTTGAGAGAGCTCCGCCTCCAGTTTGGCTAAATAGCTGCATCTCGCAAGTATTTGTGTTATGTGGGAGGAGGAGAGGGTTGTCTGTGTACATGAGGCAGTTATAACATTGCCTCAAGATTCCCAGATTCACCAGCTGGACCGGAGAGGAGATTGACAACTGACCTTTGGACATGCTAGAAAAATATTGGGAATTCCTTAATAATTGAAAACAAGGGCCAGTGGGGAGTGAGGGTGTAGTGCTTTTAATTTTTAGTGCTGACTTATATAATTGCTTTAGTGAGCAAGTGCCAGGTAACTTGAGTGCAATGTGTTACAAGTAACTAAATGCAAAAACGACAAACAGTAACTTTCTTTCAAGTGAAACGAGGAACTAGTACAGTAAGCAATGCAGATATCACTAGTGATCCACAGAAGCGCTGAGAAGCCGCGTATTAGGTGGAATTTGCTTCCAGGGAAATAACAAGCAAACAAACAACAAGCATGTAAACAAAGCTAGATTCAGCAGGCCTGGATCTAGTCTATGCTAGAGCAAACAAGGTGTACCAATTTCAGTAAGATACAGTTCAAATATTCAGGCACTATAAACCTTTAACCAGAAATTCCCAGCTCAGAAGGGCAGAGTCCAGCCTCTTCTCCCACAAGAGTGCAGACCACGAACCTTCTTAATGTAAAATAACTGGCCTGAAGCCCAAGTGCCTAAACCAGAACTAATACCCTTGGACACTGGGCTCTCAATCAGCAGTTCCCAACTTAGAAGGATGAAAGCTACCTGCCCTGCCACCACAGTGCTTGCCACAAACCTTCCTAATGTAAAACAACTGGTCTGAAGCCCAAGTGCTTAATCCAAAAGATTTAGAATGATAGCTACACTTTAATCAAGTTACAACCAAGCAGTAATAAATACAATTGAATACTTTAGAGAATGTCTGGATTAGTGCTCAAGTTACACAAACAAAGCTAGATCCAGCAGGCCCGAATCCAGTCTATGCCACAGCAAACAAGGCGCACCAACTTCGGTAAGAAGCAGTTCAGATATGCATGCACTATAAGCCTTTAACCAGAAATTCCCAGCTAAGAAGGGCAGAGTCCAGCCTCTCCTCCCACAAGAATGCAGACCACGAACCCTCTTAATGTAAAATAACTGGCCTGAAAGCCCAAGTGCTTAAACCAGAATTAATACACTTTTAGAATAACAGACACTGAGCCCTCAATCAGCAGTTCCCAACCTAGAAGGATGTAAGCTACCTGTTCTGCCACAACAGTGCAGACCACAAACCCTCTCAGTGCAAAACAACTGATCCGAAGCCCAAGTGTTTAAACCAAAAGGCTTAGAATGAGTTACACCAAGCAGTAATAAATACAATTGAGTATTTTTAAGATGATGCAAAAGTAAAATGAAGTAGGTAGAAACACAAGTACAGTAAAAGCAGATACATTTTTTTTATCTGAACAAGTGCTGAGATCAAAGAAACAGATTTGAGTGCTGAAACTAGAAAACTGGCTAGTTATAAGAAAAAAAAAAATAAGCCAGAAGGCTTCCCTCAAACAGAGAAGGGCCTGGGGGCTCAGAAGCCTACAAATAGTCTATACCACTTAACAGGAACGGCAGGAAATAAGCTTAATTTTTTTGTCTGTTTCCCAGATGCTCTCTTTGTACACAGTAGGAGTGCCTGAAATCAGAATATGATCTCACTGCACTCAGTTGAGTGAGCAAATGAGATGGGCCCAGAGGCAGGCTGAGGGGCGGGCAGTTTCAAGGCCACCAAGATTAACACCAAAACAAAAACAGGGAGGGTGGGTGGGAATAACTGAAGAGCAGAATAACTGCCACTTGAGTTAAATATTCCTTCAACACAGTTTAAATCAAATTAAATACTGTATTTTTTAAAAAAAGTGCAGATAAAGGTACTTAAATTCTCTTATACGTCCAATTGAATATAACCAAGTTCTTAGCTGGCCAAAGCTGAGGTTTTTAAGCAATAAAAATTTCACAATGCACCACTTAAAAAAGCAAGGACAGGAAATCAAAGAATGTGGCTACCCCACACCTGTAATTACTAGCAAATAACACACTAGCTTCAGTTCAAGTTACTAAAGAGCAGAATAACTGCCACTTGAGTTAAATATTCCTTCAACACAGTTTAAATCAAATTAAATACTGTATTTTTTTTTTAAAAAGTGCAGATAAAGGTACTTAAATTCTCTTATACGTCCAGTTGAATATAACCAAGTTCTTAGCTGGCCAAAGCTGAGGGTTTTAAGCAATAAAAATTTCACAATGCACCACTTAAAAGGCAAGGACAGGAAATCAAAGAATGTGGCTACCCCCACACCTGTAATTACTAGCAAATAACACACTAGCTTCAGTTCAAGTTACTAAAGAGCAGAATAACTGCCACTTGAGTTAAATATTCCTTCAACACAGTTTAAATCAAATTAAATACTGTATTTTTTTTTTTAAAAAGTGCAGATAAAGGTACTTAAATTCTCTTATACGTCCAGTTGAATATAACCAAGTTCTTAGCTGGCCAAAGCTGAGGTTTTTAAGCAATAAAAATTTCACAATGCACCACTTAAAAAGGCAAGGACAGGAAATCAAAGAATGTGGCTACCCCCACACCTGTAATTACTAGCAGATAACACACTAGCTTCAGTTCGAGTTACTAAAGGGCAGAATAACTGCCACTTGAGTTAAATATTCCTTCAACACAGTTTAAATCAAATTAAATACTGTATTTAAAAAAAAAAAAGTGCAGATAAAGGTACTTAAATTCTCTTATACATCCAGTTGAATATAACTAAGTTCTTAGCTGGCCAAAGCTGAGGTTTTTAAGCAATAAAAATTTCACAATGCACCACTTAAAAAGGCAAGGACAGGAAATCAAAGAATGTGGCTACCCCCACACCTGTAATTACTAGCAAATGACACACTAGCTTCAGTTCAAGTTACTAAAGAGCAGAATAACTGCCACTTGAGTTAAATATTCCTTCAACACAGTTTAAATCAAATTAAATACTGTATTTTTTTTTTTAAAAAGTGAAGATAAAGGTACTTAAATTCTCTTATACGTCCAGTGGAATATAACCAAGTTCTTAGCTGGCCAAAGCTGAGGTTTTTAAGCAATAAAAAGTTCACAATGCACCACTTAAAAAGGCAAGGACAGGAAATCAAAGAATGTGGCTACCCCCACACCTGTAATTACTAGCAAATAACACACTAGCTTCAGTTCAAGTTACTAAAGAGCAGAATAACTGCCACTTGAGTTAAATATTCCTTCAACACAGTTTAAATCAAATTAAATACTGTATTTTTTTTAAAAAAAAGTGCAGATAAAGGTACTTAAATTCTCTTATACATCCAGTTGAATATAACCAAGTTCTTAGCTGGCCAAAGCTGAGGTTTTTAAGCAATAAAAATTTCACAATGCACCACTTAAAAAGGCAAGGACAGGAAATCAAGGAATGTGACTACCCCCACACCTGTAATTACTAGCAAATAACACACTAGCTTCAGTTCAAGTTACTAAAGAGCAGAATAACTGCCACTTGAGTTAAATATTCCTTCAACGCAGTTTAAATCAAATTAAATACTGTATTTTTTTTTTAAAAAGTGCAGATAAAGATACTTAAATTCTCTTATACGTCCAGTTGAATATAACCAAGTTCTTAGCTGGCCAAAGCTGAGGTTTTTAAGCAATAAAAATTTCACAATGCACCACTTAAAAAGGCAAGGACAGGAAATCAAAGAATGTGGCTACCCCCACACCTGTAATTACTAGCAAATAACACACTAGCTTCAGTTCAAGTTACTAAAGAGCAGAATAACTGCCACTTGAGTTAAATATTCCTTCAACACAGTTTAAATCAAATTAAATACTGTATTTTTTTTTAAAAAGTGCAGATAAAGGTACTTAAATTCTCTTATACGTCCAGTTGAATATAACCAAGTTCTTAGCTGGCCAAAGCTGAGGTTTTTAAGCCTCTAAAGAACAAGGATTTGGCTGCATTGGAATGTAATATTGCTTCCTTTCTTAAGTTAATAAATGTTTGATCTAGTTATGTTTTTGTTCCTCATTTGTTTTTTTTTTAACCTTTGTCCTGTAAGCCTTATTTTTGTAATATGAAATAAATCCTGAATTATGGATAGTTTTTCATAAAACAGTTGTAGTGCAGTAGTGTGGCATGCTATTTCATAGAAAGGGGTACAGTCGAAGAAACATAGGAAGAAGTTGAGTTTTGGGAGTTTAGCTACTGGGAAGGATGTTCCTTGTACTAACTGTGGGTGAATTTTATGCATTTAGGAAGATTTAAGAGGATTTTATTGGTGAGTGATCACTAAGACAGTTTGGCAGAATTCCAGTGGAAATACATCTATAAACCAAAAAAGTATCTGCTGCCGTGCAACCAAATTATAAGGGCTTAAACTATGTGTGATCCACATAGTCCACGCAGTCACCAGGAAACAAATCCTCCTTCCAAATGTACTAATGAATGTACCAGTATACTTTAAAATACTAGTTTTATTTGTAAAAGCAACTAAAAATCATGTTGAGCGCTTTCGTATTCAAAGACTCAGGACTTCATCAGAGACCACACACAGATTAAGGAAGTGCATCTGTGCTGCATATTATTATTAGGAATAGTGTTGAAGTTTTACCTGTTTTCACATCAAATCTAGTAGAATCTTGGAGTAATTGTACCAATTTGAGATGCTGTAACATTTTCTTTAGTTGTATTGTGTCTTTTCCAGTTGGGTGAATATTAGTCACCTAATGTTTGTATTGGTACATTTGGGGAACATAATTTCTCTGGTATTTTGAATTTATGAGACATTGGAGGATGGGGGTATATATATTGAAGAAATTCTTCAGATGGGGATGACCACATATAATAATAATATGGCTGACGATCCATTTGGGACTTCTGTCACCAAGAGTTTTTGATTTGAGCATCTTACATAAGATAATCTGAGTGCTATTTTTAATTACAATGAAGGCCCCTCTTCCTGTTACAAGACCATGTGTGTTATCATTGTGAGTATGGTAGATATCGAGAAAAAAAAAGAGGATGGACAGGCATTCGCTTTTAACTAAGTTATAGTAATTACAAGAATATGTGGAGCCTGTATTTGTAACCATGCTTCTAGTGTTGCCCACTTGTTATTTAGACTACATACATTTAAGGCTGCAAATTTTTGAACACCTTTATTGAATTGTCACTTGTGACATAAGCAAACATACATTTATGTAAAAGTAATCAAGCCATATTAAGTTCATATTTACAAACATTATAGCTCATATATCAACATTACATAAATTATTCAGTTCCTCATATCCTACCTTCTCGTCAACCTCATTCCTCCTCCAAAACATTCTTATGCATGTATCGTTCCCACAATTTCCAATTTTTTATATGTAATTTCTACCCTTTTCTAAAGATCTCACTCCCTGTTCTTTTATCTCTGTCAAAATATTTACTAGTTCAATTATAGTTGGTTTAGATTTTGATTTCCATTTTCTAGTAATTGTTGTTTTATGGAAGGGGGGGGGCAGCCACCAGAATTAAACTTAACAAGTCTTTACTATGACTAGGCAATTCAGATCCTGTATCCCATCTCAAAAAAATAATTTCCACTCATATGCTTGCCCAGTATTCCTGACAGAGTACTCTGTAGGGAATTGTTAAAGTCTGGCAACTCATTACACTCCCAAAACATATGTTCCCTGTTACCTCTTTCTTTCCCATCACACCTCCAATATTTGCCATCTACCTGAGGAAAAATTCTTTAGGGTCTGTTTTGGGTATAAAATATCTATGCAGACACTCCCAGGCAAAAATCCTAAATCTTCTAGATTTTGCTGGATATTTGAGAACCATAAATACGTCCTCCAATTGTTTCTTTGTGAATTGCATATCTAATTTCTCTTCCCAATCTTTTCTGACCCCTTTTGTTTGATTCCTGTAGCTATCATGTCTGTATTAATTATCCCTTTTTAACAACAGCTTCTGTTATACACTTAATTAACAACTCAATTAGTGCAGGTTTTTAATTTGTTTCCCCTATCTCTTTCTCTTTGTCTATACTCTAATATAATCTCTTATAAGAAGGGCAATCACTAGCCTGCAATCTAAATGTTTTCATGGCCTCTTTCCATTCTAATACCATTCCGTCTGTAATTATTTGTTCCCAGTGCCTTGGTTCCCCTGCCAGCTTCCTCCAGTAAATAGCAGATCCCTGTTATCTATTTTCTGTGTCCCTAACTGCAGTCATCCCTATCAGCAGAAACTCCTTTTTCCATTCCCTTGTTGGCTTAGTTCTTAGTATATTTTCTGTTTCTTTATCACTATAATATTCTGTATCACTATTATTGTTATTCTTTCCTTATTTCTTGAATTACTGCCCTGTTTAATCATCATCATCCCTTTCCGCTTTGAATTGTAGTTTTCTGCTTTTATGCATAAGAGCCTTAACCATGTAGGTCTAAAATATCCCTTCAAATCAAGTAATCCTAAAGCTCCTTGTTTTTTGGGATGATCAGCTTATCCCTCTTGTTCTGGTCAGACCTTTTGTTCTTCCGAACCCAATCACCACAGTGACTAGGAAAGCTTCCCAACTGGGGTAGGGGGTAGGTGTGATTACTTGGGAGAACAGTCAAAGGCATGTGGTCCCCCCAAGAGACCAATTTTTGTATATCCATATCCTAGAGATGAGAGCAGTCCTTTTAGCATTACAGGCATTTCAAGATGCTCTCTGCTTGGGGACATGTCTGTAGTATGGCACATCAACAAGCAAGGAGGAATTTGATCTTACCCCCTGTGCAGAGAGGCCATGAGGTTTTGAGAATGGGTGATCTCATCAGACCATTTTCTTACTGTGATGCACATCCTGGGGAAAAACAACTTGCTGGTGGACAAACTAAGCAGATCCATTTTGATGCCTCATGAGTGGCCTCTCAATCAGTCAGTAGTAAATGTGACCTTCAAGCATTGGGGCCAACCCAGCTGCCACCTTTTTGCCACCTCTGTCAACAACAGATACAGCAAATACTTCACTTTGATCCCCCCTCAGGGGGAGTCACTGAGAGATGCTCTACTTCTTGCTTGGCCCTCGAGTCTCCTTTATGCTTATCCTCTTCTGATACCAAAATTCTTACAGAAAGCAGCCAGGCTGAAGAGCTCAGTAATTGCCCCTTCTGGCCTCGACAAGTGCGGTTCCCCTTTCTATTGTCTCATCTTCATTATCCTCTGTGGATACTGGAGCCTACACTAGATCTCCTGTATCACCAGTTAGGGATACATCAGGTTCATCAGGTTGTCTACATGGTTTCTCTACTTCGAGTAATAGACCATCCAGGCTCTCTTCCCAAGTTCTTTACATTATTTTGGCTTTTCAAAAACATTCTACCAAGAATGTCTATAGAAGCAAATGGAAAATATTTTGTGTTTGGGCTTCTGACAAGGACATCATCCCCTTTTCTGCACCGCCTTCTGCTGTTCTTCATTTTCTGACAACTTTTTTTTTTTTTTTTTTTAAAGAAGGGACAGTTTTTCTACAGTTAAGCTTCAGTTGACAGCAATTTGACATTTTCATACAGGAAATACATCCTTTCCCCCTGCTTCCTCCAGATTAGCTAAAGCTTTTATGAAAGAAGTGTTTCTGGTAAGACCTCCAATAAAGGATCCTTCACCACCTTGGAACCTTACTGTGGTGCTTCAAGGTTTAACTCAAAAACCCTTTGAAACATCAGACAAATGTGATTTAAAATTTATATCGTGGAAGACAGTCTTCTTGGTAGCTATAACTTCAGCAAAAAGAATCTGTGTACTCCAAGCTCTCTCCAGGCTTCTGAAAATAACATCAACCAGGTTATTAACTTACCAGTCTTTTTTCCAATCCTTGATGTACACAGACAAGCATGTTTTTACCTTCCCAAAGTAAAACAGTTTAGAAAGTCAGATCAGCATTTTAATATCTTTTTTCTCAAATTGCCTAGGTCAGCTAGTTTCCAAAGTTATCCTAGCTGAGTGGATTACAGACTATATCTCACTGATTTACTCTCAAAAAAGTATGGCCTTACCAAGAACTCTTCAAGCTCATGCAACTAGATCCATGGCTATTTCATTGGCTTTTTCGTCAAGGGCATCTATTGATGACATCTGTGCAGCAGCTACATGGTCTAACACTCATACTTTTGTTTTATATTACAAATTGGATATCATATCCAGAAGTAGAGCCACCTTTGCTTTGACAGTACTCTGGAATATCATACTATGCAGGCCTCCCAAGGTCAACATAGCTGGGGACTTTGTCCCATTAGTGAAGAAGAATGAAAAGGACAACCTCAGATTTATAAGTCACGTACTCACCATAAGTAGGCATCTGTGTTGCCATTTTCATTCTTACTCAACCTCCGTCCCATCCATCCCCCACCATCCTTTTTTCTTCTGGAGGAACCTATTGGACTGTGTTTGGAACCTACTGTTCCACGTTTGAGCCCTGCCTGTCTATGCATGTTTTTTTTCTTTAGCTGTAGGGAAATTGGGCAGCAAACTCAATCTGAGGCATTGGGGATGGAGTAGGGCATTTATGGGTAGAGGGAGGAGATCAAGAGCTGGATCTAAAGTCTAGTATATGTGGCCAAGTCAGATCTGTGGATCGATCTGAACATATTAGTTAGGAAGAATGGAGATAGACAACACAGATGCCTAGTCATGGTGAGTACATAATTTATAATTGTTGAACCTCATCTACCTGTAATCTTGGCATATTTAAGTCTTCCATAAATATTATCATTTCTGCTTTTTCTTGATTCCTCCACTTCTCTGCGTTATACAAATTTTCATAAATGTTTCAGAATATCTCTAATACCTCTACAGAATTTGTGGTTATTTGTTTTTATAGGCTCCCTAAGTTTATCAACAACCCATTCTACTTTCTGTTGACTAAGCCATGCCACACCTTTTTATGCTCTGGAGTTATCAAAAAAAAAAAAAAAAAAGAAAAGCTGCTTACGAGCAGTCTGTGTAAATTCATGCATATCGTCTAGGCTCTCCGTTTTTGAAAAGCTGCTTACGAGCAGTCTGTGTAAATTCATGCATATCATCTAGGCTGTCCGTTTTTGAAAAGCTGCTTACGAGCAGTCTGTGTAAATTCATGCATATCGTCTAGGCTCTCCGTTTTTGAAAAGCTGCTTACGAGCAGTCTGTGTAAATTCATGCATATCGTCTAGGCTGTCCGTTTTTGAAAAGCTGCTTACGAGCAGTCTGTGTAAATTCATGCATATCATCTAGGCTCTCCGTTTTTGAAAAGCTGCTTACGAGCAGTCTGTGTAAATTCATGCATATCATCTAGGCTCTCCGTTTTTGAAAAGCTGCTTATGAGCAGTCTGTGTAAATTCATACATATCATCTAGGCTCTCCGTTTTTTAAAAGCTGCTTACGAGCAGTCTTGTCAGTCCCACTAAGTAATTCTTATTCCTTCTTAACCATATCTCTCTTTTATTTCTACCCTGTTTCTAAACTCCATTTCCATGTTATCCCACTCACTAGCTGTGCCTTCTGGAGTATTTTCTATCTTCCCTAATAACTCCCAGATAATTTACACTTTCCATTCCTTAAATTCCTCTCTTTTTGACAGGTAGGCAGGGAAGTCCTAGTGTCTCATATTTACTTCATTACTCTGCATTTTTATCTTACTATTTACTGGCACATGATCTGAAGTAGTTATTGGATATATATCAAAGTTCTCATTTTAATGCACATGTTCCTGTGAAATATAATTTCTGTCTAACCAAATCCCTTTTATTGTACCTTGAGGATTAATATGTAAATTATCTCTGTCTACTATGAATTCACAACTTTCATACCAAATATTTTCATAAATTTCTTTAGAAATCTAACCTCTTTTGTTATATTGTCCCATCTAGGCCCCCCCAAAAATACATCATCACTATTGCAAATCAAATTCAAGTCTCCACCTGTAAGTAAGGTTCCCTTCTGAAAGCTGATTATTTCTCCCAAATTTTTAGGCTCCACAATAGCAGTTTTAGTTGAAATATAAATGCATGCAAGTGTAATCCTCCTCCCTTGCCAGTAGCTTCTTACTACCAAAAATCTACTATTAATCTATTTGTTTCCTCCTCTTTCAGTTTTGGAGCTCCTCTTCCCCTTGGTGTAAGTACGCCCCTGCTCCTTTATCCCTGATATTGTGCAGAATAGCCATCCTGAAATCTTTTCTTTATCAGATTGAATGCTGAGTTCTTTCTGCATTTTTTAATATAATTAAATATTCTTTCCTTTTGGTCAATACCTGTGAGACCATTCAAATTCCAAGATAATGTGGAAAGTGTCATTATTATTTCCACGTATTATGTATGGCAGCTTTTTTGAATGTCTAATTCCAGCTTTTGTTATACATGCACCCATTGATGTTTGGCAGTTTAATCCTTTACAGAGGTTTTTTTTTATTCAACATCAGAACCTTTGTCACATTGTACAAGATTTTTTGTTTTAATAAAAGCCTTTTAAAAAAAAAGAGATGCACACATACAACCTGTTACCTTAGTACTGCCAAACTGACAGCTGCTAACACAGGCCCTAACTGACTTGAAATTAGTGTTAGACACGTTATTCCCTGTGCGTCTACTTACAGTAACTGGTGTCATTACTCCTCCGAGATGTGAAAACTACTTGCATGCTTACAGAAATCATTAACATTTAGCCTTGGAGAAATCAGTGTTCTGTCTTTTATTGGTGTATTATCACCTTGTGTCTATGGAAGTGTAAGAGAAAAATGAAGAATATAGTCCTCTGCAACAGCTGGAAAGACAAGGTGAAACATTTATTTCTAAAGGAAAACTTTTAATTATATTCAGTGTTCTCATATTTAATTGTTTCCACTTAAAATTTGTTATTAGATTAAGTCAATGGCCTTAATCCAGACTTTCAGCTATGCAAAAGTAAGAGAAAACATCAGCTGTAGATATGTTATGATCTGTATACTTTTACACCCCATCACCCACCCCAACAACCCAAGGTTGCAGCCTATTAATTTGAACATGTTTTCGTCTAGCCTTTCTTCTCTTTTTTACACTGTAATGCCCACATATTTTAATACCAAAAAAGGAGAAAAAAGGCACCTGTTTACTTCAATAACTATCACATATAAGAACAACTACAATAATTTTACTGTAAAATATATGATGTATGCTGCAAAAAGATTACTTGAAATACTGTTAAGAACAGAAGTTGTTTTGCCTAGCAACATTTTCCTTCCTCTTCCACTCCCCTCAGTGTCTTTCCAAACACAAATGAAATTAAGTGAGGCAGGTTCCCCACAATTTTAACAAAGTCAACAAAAGTCCAGTATTTCCAAATATCCTTATACAGCTGTATTTCACAAATGCAAAGTATGCTTTGCAGTCTTCAATATATTCCCTAATTTCTGTGTTGCTATTTTTATTTCTTTTTATTCATTCGAATTCTCCATGTGGTGACTCCTGTTGGGATCTGCTATCATCATTATTTTTATTTCTTGTTCGTCTCCAGATTCCGGTTCAGTTCCACAGCACTCCTGATTCTTCTTGTCAACTTCTATGCCTTTCTCTGTCTCTCAAGCATGTTCTTTTAGAACAGTGGGAAAGGTTTCACTGGCAAAGTCTCTGTGTATAATTATAAGAAGCAGAGTGTCGTTCTGCTTGATGGCTCATTTTTGCATTTCTTCCATAGACTATTCTGTATGCAAAAATGACTTAAAAAAAATCTTTATTAAATTGTCATGTATGACATCGGCAGTCTTATATTTATATAAATGAAAATAAACCATAGCAACACAATTTCAGTTGCAAACATACATTACAAACCATGCTGACACAAATGTAGCTACAAACATTATGCATCACATATCCAGTCATTGTCAGTCAAACATTACATAGGTCATTCAAATCTTAGTTTCTTTTAAACCTTGTTCGTCCTCTGCATGTATTAATCCCACAATTCCCATTTTCCTATGTAATTTACTTCTACTGTTTTCTAAAGATCCCAGTTGCACTTATTTTATCTCTGTCACTATCTTAGCTACTTCTAGTAAAGCTGGTTAAGACTTTGATTTCCATTTTCTAGTGACTGCTTTTTTGGCAGCCACCATAATTAGAGTCAACGAGGCCTTACTATGTCTATGCAATTCCAGTTCTGTATCATAGCTCAGAAATTATTTCCTTAGTTATATCAATTTGCACACCCAGCATCTTGACAGAGCAGTCTGCAGGGAATATTTAAAGTCTGCCAACTCATTACACTCCTAGAAAATATGTTCCCAGATACCTTTCTTCCCCATCACAACTCCAACATTTGCTGTCCACCTGAGGAACAATTCTTTAGAGTCTACTTGTGGTATAAAATACCGATGTAAACATTTCCAAGCAAAAATCCTAAATCTTCTAGATTTTGTTGCATGTTTGGGAGACGTACATATATCTCCCCATTGTCTCTTTGTGAATTGCTTATCCAGTCTCTCTTCCGAATCCATTCTAAACCTCCTCTGATTGAGTCTTATAGTTATCATGTGATATTTTATATGCTGTACTAATTACTCCTTTCTTAACAGCAAATTCTGTTCTGCATTCTACTAAAAGCTCTACCAGTGCTAGCCTTTCATTTCGGACCCCCCCTGTTCTTTCTCTTTGCCTATATTCTGATATCAGTCCTTGAGAGGGAAGGCATTCTCTCACCTACAGTCCAAATAAGTTCTTGACGTCTTCCCATTCTATTACCTTTCCCTATCTAATTATTTGCTCCCAATACCTTGGTTCCTTTGCCAGTTTTCTTCATTAAATTCCAGTCCCCTTACCTATTGTCTGTATCCCTAATTGCACTCATCCCTATTGGCAAAAATCTCCTTTCTCCATTCCCCGTGTTGGCATAGTTCTTAGAATATGTTCTGCTACTTTGAATATAATATTCTGCATGATTATTGTTATTCTCCCTCAAGGCCTGCATCCAAATCCCAGTCTCTCCTTATATCTAGAGCTTCCCCCCTCTTTCATCATCCTCTCTTTCCACTTTGAATTATGGTTTTCTGCTTGTGCTATGTATAGGAGCCTTAACTGTGTTGGTCTGAAATACTCCTTCAAATCAGGTAGTCCCAAACCACCCTGTTCTATTGGAAGAATCATCTTATCCCACTTGACTCATCACCTTCCCCTCCCAGATAAAATCTTTTGGCTCTTTATTAATTGCTATCCACAACTTCTCTTTTTAATAAAAAAAGTATGCCTGACCCATGTTTAAGACTAAAAGGGCTAAAAATATTTTATCTGCTTGTATATTACTATTGATATCCATATAACAGAGCTTCCAGCTTCTCAGTTGTTATGTTATCTTTTGTTTAGTCTCTTCCCACATATCCTTAATTGCCAAACCAGAATCATTTTTAATCCATTCTCCTAAATACTTCCATTTTATCATGTCCCCATAAGTATGGATATTGCTGAAACAATTTGTATGTGGGTAGATAATTTCCTGATATTACCTTTGTTTTAGCTTCATTAAATTTGTATCCAAAAAAAGATATGAAACCTTCTCAGTTTGTCCCACAGCACTGTAATGTCCCTTTCTCATTTTGTCAGGTATAAAATAATGTGATCTGCAAATAAAGACAGCTTTTTGTGACTACCATAACAATGAAATCCTTGAATTTCTGAGTGCATTATTTTCTTTGCCAGTGGTTTTAAATATAATGCAAATAACAAAGGGGAGAGAGGACACCCCTGCCTGGTTCCTCTGCTCAAGCAGAGATTATCAGAGAGAACTCCACTTACTTTACTGTTTGCCTCTGATCCCTCATATATCTTCCTGGTCAACCTTATAATTTTATCAGGAAATGCAAATGCTTCTAGTGCCCTGCTCATAAAGTCCCACCTTACCCTGTCAAATGCTTTCTCTGCATCAAGACTCACTAACAACAGAAGTATTTTCTTACATTCTGCTTCCCTGTGGATCATCAGTGTTCTGTTAATGTTGTCAAACGCTTGTCTCCCCTCCACAAAACCACATCAATCCATGTGTATCACTTTTGCCATTCTTTTCATCATTATAGACACGAACACTTTATAATCCTGGTATAGGATTGAAATGGGCCTGTATGAAGCTGGGTCTGATGGCTCTTTACCCTCTTTAGGTATTACAGCTACCACTGCTTTCCTCCAGGATGCTGGTACTTCTCCTCCTCTTAAAATACTGTTAAGCAAAACCTTCCAGATCTTGAGCAGTTTTTTTTCCCTCCAAGCTTCCAAACTTCTACAGGAATACCATCTATTGCATCTGGGGACTTTCCTATAGATTGGTTATATCATTTTTATCTCATCTCCTCTTATCTTAACCGTTAGTAACTGAGTCTCCTATACCTCCAACCTTGACATTTTTAATTCTCCCATAAACATTTCCATTTGTACCTTTTCTTGATTTCTATATTTCTCTTCCTTTTGCAGACCTTCATAGAATTTCCAAAATATTTCTAATACTTCTAGAGGATCCCTTGTTATCTTCCTTGTTATAGGCTTCCTAAACTTGGTGACAGCCCCTTCTACTTTCTGTTGCCTGAGTTGTTCTGCTAAAACTTTTTGTGCTCTAGAGTTATAATCAAAAAACAGGTGCTTTCCCACCTATCTGTTGAAAGGAGAGGAATTTAAGAAATGGGTAATGGAGATTATTCTGGAGCTGTTTGAGAGGATAGAAATTACTTCAGAAAATATAGCTAGGGAGTGGGATAAAATTAAGATGAAGTTTAAAAAGAGAGTGAAAATAAAAAAAAAATGAGAGCTATGGTTAAGAAGTAACAAGAATTATTTAGAGGAACTGACAAATGTTAAAGTATTGCAAAATAGGGAGAATCTCACAGAACAAGAAGAGGCTCAATTGCAGAATGCTAAGCAGAAAATAAGGGATTACCTCAATAATATACGTGACTTTAGAAAGATTGCTGTTAACTGTTTTTTGATGATAACACTAGAGCACAAACCCCCCCTCTGACCTGTTTGCTAATGTAGTCCATCACCACTATGAACAACAATGGGCTCAGAGCTGAACCTTTGTGCACACCTAGGGAACCCCTCTGTGAGACTGAACACTGTTCATACTTGAGTCATTGGGTCCTTGTACATAGCCTGCACTAATTCTGCCAATGTTTCTGGGACTTCAAACCACCTCAGTGCTGCCCAAATCATCTTTCTTGGGACCTTGACATATGCTTTCTCCAAGTCTAGGAATGCCCAGTTGGACAATTTCCTCATCTCCAACTTCTTCTCAAATATCTGTCTCACTGCAGACATTGGGTCAGTTGTGCTGCATCCTGATTTGAATCTGAACTGCTTATCTCCCATCTCTTACATTCTACTACTCTGCATATATCCATTTATCAATTACCCTCTCCAGAACTTTCATGCAATCTGACAGGAGTTTGATGCCTCTGTACTGCCCAGAGTTGTGGATGTCCCCTTTGTTCTTGTGCACTGGCATGAGTGTGCTCATTCTCCAGTCATCTGGGATATGCCTTTCTCTCCACACCACTAAGAGTACCCTCAGGAGCTATTTCTCTCCTATCTCATGCACCATCTTTATCATTTCTACTGTGACCTCATCTGAGTCTCTGCTTTCCCTGACTTCATTTTCCTTAGTTATATTCTTACTTCTTCTAGGGTGGGCACCTCTTCTTCTCTTATTGTAGGTTGTTTCTAGGGCAGTGCAGCTTCTGTGGGGTTTTATTCATTCAGAAGCTGCTAGAAATGCTCCTTCCATCTGCATTTAATGCAGTGTGAACTGGTGAGCAACTTGTTGCTGGCATCCCTTGTGAAGGGTGTCTGACTGTTTCCCTTATCTTTCTGTCTTTACCTTGCAACGTGATATAGTTTCTTTGTTTCATGTACCGAGTCACTTTCCAGAAGATGGTAGAGCACCTCCGATGCTCTGTTTTTTTTTTGCTGTTGCAACTCCTTTCTTAGTCAACCATTATTTCCTCCTAGCATGTTCGGTCTTTCCTTTCCCCCCACTTTTTCCTTCATGCCTTTCTTTTGTTAACTTTCTGGACTTATGCCTTCCATCACTAGCTTTCCTTATGTACCTTATTTCCATACCTGGCTTGGCCACATATCAATTCTGTAGTCATCACGCATGCTGTTTTGAGGCTCTGCCCTTCTTCTTCAAGTCCACCTACTTCCTCCTCTTCTTGGGTGATACAGCCCAGAGTAATTCCTTGAACTGTTGTACTTTCTCCCCAGTCAGTTTCCAGATTTTCAGCCTGGTCTCTGTTGACCTTACACCTTTTCTGACCACTGTGTGCAGCTGACTGTGGCAAGCAGTGGTTTATGCTGTGGGCCAACTGTTTCACTGGGGATGACTTTGTAATCACTGATTCTTTCCCAGTGCCCTTTCCTTACTAGAAGGAAGTGTACCTGAGTTGCATTTTGGACCCTCTTGTATTTGATCTTGTAACTGTCTCTCTTTCTCAACCATGTGTTAGCTACTGTCAAGCCATTTGTCAGACAGAAGTCTAGAATACCCTCTCCTTCTTTATTCCTGCTGCCCCATCCATGTGGACCCAGGCAGTCATCATATCCTGTTCTGTCAGTCCTGAGATGTGCATTCAAGTCACCCATTATCAACACCAATGAATGTTGCCCTACTTTATCTCGTAGGTCCTGCAACTGCTGTCTGCATGCACTCTTCATTATCACAACCATGCTGTGGGGCAGAGGCTGAGATTATGAATACTGCCCTGTCATTACACTGGAGTCTGATTGCCATGAGTCTACCACCAATTCTGATGACATCCCTCACTGTCTTCTAAAGCCTCCCTTACCACAATTACCACACCATTCCTATGCTGTCCTCCTCCTGAACAGTAGACTTTGGATCCCAAGCCAAGTGGCTTTCCTGCACTGCCCTTCCATCTTGTCTCTTGGGTACATATGATGTCCGGCCCCCTCCATATTATCATGTCATCCACTTCCAAGCTACGTCCTGTCAGTGAACCTACAATTCTCAGTTCATGACTGTAACTTAGCATCCTACTAATTATCCTTTTTTACAGAGGCTTTTGATCAACTAAAAACTGTATCATAGCAGGTTTTCCACTTAGGATTCTCATATCTCTTTCTCTTTGCTTATCCTCTATCAATCCCTGATAGGGAAAGCAGTGTCTAGCCTACTGTCCAAATATCTTCTTGCCTCTTCCCATTCTGTTACCTTTTGCTTCCTGCTTATTTGCTGCCAGTACCGTGGTTCATTTGCCAGTTTTCTGCAATAAATTCCAGTACTCTTTTACCTACTCTCTCTATTGCTATAATCCCTATCAGCAGAATCTCCTTCCTCCATTCTCATATTGGCTTAGTTCTTAGAATACATTCTGCTACTTTATGCATGTAACACTCGGAATGGCTGTTACTATTCTCCTTAAGGATATGCATCCAAAATCCCACTCTTTATTTTAGATCGCAGATATACCCCAGGGATTACCTCAGTGTCACTGCTCAACAGAGGCACAGCAAAATAATGGGTATAGTTCCCCATACTAAAGGGGTGGCGTAAGCCACAAAACTATGGGCTAGGCTTGTAAATGCCCTCGGGCAGATAGCCTAGTATGAACCTATGAACCTATGAACCTATAAATTCCAGCCCCCCATTTCATTATCCCTTTTCACTTTGAATATGTGCCTTTGTACATGTGCCTTAACTGTGTAGTTCTAAACTATCCCTTCAATTCAGTTAATCATAAACCACCTTGTTCTGTTGGAAGGTTTGACTTATTCCACTTGACCCTTGCCCTCTTCCCCTCCCAGAGATAAATTCCTTCAACTCTTTATTATTGTTCATATCTTCTCATCTGGTCAATAAAGTATGCCTGACCTGTGTATAAAACTAAACAGACAAAAAACATTTTCACTGCTTGTATCCTCCTGTCCTTATCCATAAACAAGTACATCTAGTTTAGCAGTTTTTGTATTATCTTTTTAATCTCTTCCCACATATCTTTAGCTGCTATAATAGAATACTTTTTAACCCATACTCCTAAATGCTTCATTTTATCATATCCCCATAATATGGGTATTGCTGACAAAGTCATGTGTGTATACATACTTTACAGCTATAGCCTTTGTTTTATCTTCATTAATTTTATATACTGAAAAGACATGAAACTATCTCAAAATGTTCCACAACACTAAAATTTCCCTTTCTGGTTTTATCAGGTACAAAATAAATCATCTGCAAATAAAACCAACTTTTCTTAATTACTGTACCAATTCTATCTTTGAATTTCTGAGTCCTTGATTTTCTTTGCCGGTTGCTTTAAATTTAAAGCAAATAACAAGGGGAAAGAGGACACCCCCTGCCTGGTTCCTCAGTTTAGACACAACATGTCAGAGAGGAGCACTCCCACTTTAATTTTTGCCTCTGAACCCTCATATATCCTCCTAATTAACCTTATTATTGTATCAGGAAATGTAAATGCTTACATTGCACTACTCATAGAATGCCTGATTACTAGGTCAAATACTTTCTCTTCATCAAGACCCATCAACAACTGTGGTATTTTCTTAGACTCTGTGCCTCTGGATCATCATTGTTCTATTAATGTTGTCAAATGTTTGCCTCCCCTCTGCAAAACCACATTGATCCATATCTATCAATTTTGGCAGTAGCTTTGCCATTCTTTTAGCTGTTACAGACATAAACACTTTATAATCACTATTAAAAATTGAAATGGGCCTATGTGAAGCTGGCATACTAAACGACCAGGATGAGTTCAAACTAGTAAAAAAAAAAAATGAACAAAACTAGTTGTTCGAATCTGAGGAGCTACATGGCAATAATACCAGTAAAGAGACTGTAATATTTAATATAAAAGATGACATGAACCATCCATAAAAATAGTAATAACATAATTCATTTATTATGAAAATCACAAAAAAAACTTAGCGCTTTCATCCTGTTAACTTCTAGGGGCTTCATCAGAGTAAACTTAGTAGCATGACATAATTTCCTTTTACACATTCATTTAATTAACCTAAAGCAACAGGTCAACAAATTAAAAACATATCTAAAGCAACACTAACAAACTGTCATTTAAAATCTATTATTTACAAACAGTCTTATATTTCATTGGATTTGAGAATACTAGCAACTGAAATGCTGTCATTAACTCCTGGCTTAACAGTGGCATTTAAATTAATTTGCCATATTAATTATTTTACTTCTAACATGTTAATGTGATTAGCTCCCCTCTCATTGATGCTGACCCTGTCTATAATGAAAAAATAAACTTTTTAAATGACCTACAAACCGAGTGCCTAAATAAAGCATTATTGACCTTCATTTTCCTGATATGTGTGTTCATATAGTCTCTCCTTCAGTTAACTTGAAGTCTTACATAAAATGTCTCACATGATGTGCAGGTTGCAAAGTATACCACCCCACATGTATTATATTTTCCAGGACATTTTAACATCCTTTCACATCCTTCAATCATCAAGTAAGGACTGTCATTGATATGCTTGCAATATTTGCAACAACCACACTTCATCATTCTGGAAGTAAAAGGACTACTTTTGTACAAATTACCATTCTCAGAGTAATTTTTATTGTTTTTATCTGTACTGTAAACTGTAGCAGGTCTGTTTCCCAAATAGCTTTTAATTCTCATGTAAATACAATTCTCAGGTTCACATCATTAAATGGAATAATCTTTGCCCCATTTGTATTACAGCCTGAAACCTTGTTTTTCTCATTTTTATCTTCTAAGTTAAATGTGCGGTACTCCTTTTCTGACAAACCTAGAATAGGGGCAAATTTATCCTTTCTCCCTATAATAATCTCCCCTTTTATTAAATTTAAAAGGGCATCTGGATAACTTCTGTCTTTAAACATACTGGTTAGGTTGTCAAATTCTAGAAAAAAAAGTTCCATCATTTGACACTAACCTTGATAACCATACCATACAATTTGCCTTTTAATAATGCTCTTTTTTGAGAGAGGGGATGGCAACTATGAACATGTGAAAATGTTTGAATATGTCTTCTTTCAGAATGATTTCTCTGCACATCATAATTTGAAGTAAACTTTAAAAACTCAGTTCTACTGTTCAAATACCTGACAAACTGTTCAAAAGAACCACTGTTACTTGACCATAATATAAATATATCATCCAAATATCTTGCATATCTATAGATTTGGTTAATTGTGAGAACAAATTAATAACATCAGTAGTGCCTGAAATGATGTTATCATTCCATGGAGTGCCCTTCAATAATTGCAAAAGGTTCCATTGTGAGGTTTCATCATCCTGACTGAATTGTCCCAGCTCAACATACTTCTTTCTCCAGCAGTTAAATTGTCATTACTCCTATTAGGTTTAAGTAAAAAGTTCGCAATATATCACACATTTGCTCATATGTTGAAGTCACTGGATTTGAGGGTGGAGTAAAAGTACTCTTCCTGATTAACCTGTCCTCTAGAGGGAAAGAATGGTAGGGTAGTTATAATGGATCATTTTATTTACAATGGTAAAATGATGGACATTTTGTATGATTCTAATATATATATACAGATGTGTTTCTAGAAATAAAGTGTTTATTTATTTGTCTTTATTTACCTGGAAAGTCCGACTGGGTAATACCCATTTTCAGTGGAGGCCTGGGGAGGAAAGCTCCATTTACTTGTACTCCATTATACTAAGTTCCAGTTGAACACAGAGTATTTACATTTCTGTTTACATTTATACACAAGCAATAGTTTCATTTATTATTATTTTTATTTATTTTATTTCAGTTTGTTAACTGGGAAAGTCCATTGGATCAAGGTAGCCAATTTTCAACTGAGGCCCGAGGAGAAAAATTCCAGACAGAAAGACAATATTAAACAATATTTAAAAGTGATAACTAGTACAACATATAAGAGCAACAAATTAACTACTGTATACAGAAAGACAATGTTATAAAAATAGATGCAAGTTAAGTGAGAGGGATATGTAGAAAGAGAGACAGTTAATAATTGGGGAGATGTAGTTACAATGGTTAGTGTGTGGATGTGTAGACAGAGATGTTGCAGGGTGAAGGATGAGTAAAGCAGAGTGCAGTGGGTGGGTGTAGGAAAACAGGCTGAAGATAGTGATAGGGAGTAGAGGAAGGGAGGGGCTACTTTTGATAGACAGTTATCTCCCAACATGGGTTCAGACCTTCCCATAGCACAACTACTGCCCTCCTTTCCTTTATTGATACCATCAACAAAAACCGTAACCTTAACATGCTTTCCTCTGCACTTTTCATAGACCTGTCCAAGGCTTTCGACATGGTAAATCACACTATACTCATAAACATTCTCAAATCTGTGTCTCTTGACCCACTAGCTATAAAATGGTTCCATTCCTACTTAAATAACAGACATCAAGCTGTGCAATGGCACACCATTCTTTCTACCCATCTATCTGTTAATATTGGTATCCCTCAAGGGTCCATACTGGGCACTCTCCTGTTTTCTATATTCATCAGTGACCTTCACCAAGTAGTTCTCCAAGCTACATGTATACAATACGCTGATGACTCCACACTTATATGCTCAGCCACATTTGTATCAGAACTTCACTCCCTTTCTCAAGACGTATTTAACTCTGTAGAACTATGGTTTACAAAATGCTGTCTCCTGTTAAACCCTAAAAAAAACTAAACTTCTCCTTTTTGCACCTGCCAGTAAATCTCCCCCAATAGACTTCACTGTAACATCCAATAATGGTACACTCATATCCCAAGATCTTACTACCAAACTGCTAGGTATCACCATAGACAACAACCTTAACTTTGACGCCCATATCAACAACATTTTGAAAACTACTAATAAAAAAATAGGCTCTCTTTATAGGATCAAACCCTTCCTCACTCCTGCAACTAGAATAACTATTGCCCACCCCCATCTAATCTCTACCCTTCTTTATGCCTCACCCATATTTACCAATCTGTCAAACAATAACCTTAAGAAACTAGAAAACTCCTACAATAGCATAGCCAGGTTTGCCACAGGTAACCCATTCAGAACACACCACTGTATTAATCTAAAGCATCTATGGTGGCTTGAATTACAGCAGCAGCTGAAATTTAATCAACTGGCCATCGCCCATAAAATACTTTATCAACCTGCCAAAACACCCATCCTATCTAACCTTATTCACCCCTATTAATTCTGAAGTCCCTAAGATCTTCACAAAAACTTCATGTATATATATCAATAAATCAAACAATAGAGCTGGAGACTCTCTCTTCTCTAATACTGTTGGAAAAACCTGGAACTTACTTCCCTCTGAACTTTCCACACTTCCCTCTATTACTCTTTTTAAAAATAAACTTAAGCTCTTCCTGAAAACACATTGGATGTGCCCCTGTACTAAACCTGACTGACCAACTTACTCTTATTACTTGATTCAACCTTACCTTCTCATCTCTGAAATAATTTAATCTTAACAACTACTATTCTTCCTCTCCATCATAGTCTTACTTATTACTGTATTCTCAAAAAAGTGACACATATTACTACTAGATGTATTACTCAACTGCTTCACCATTTCACTTTCCTTTTATCTTCCTTTCTTATCTACATTTATACTATACTTTTTTTAGCTGTTATTCTTTCTCAACATTTAATTGTAACTTCATTAGTAATTGTACTAAGTCTAGTCAAATATGTTGTTGATTTTTTATATATATACTTTATAAATTTGTGACATCTTAAAATTTCTGTTTTCTTTACGGTGAATGTATTTGCATTCTAAATATGACCTTCTGTAGATGTGAACTTTATTTGAAATATGTGGAGGTTTTCTCCCCGGGCCTCTGCTGAAAATGGACATATATCCAGCTAGACTAGCCCAGTCAACAAATGTAAAATAAAATGTAAAATAAAATAAATAAATAATTATGTGGGAGTGGTTTGAGAGCTATAAAGGTAGATGTGCTGGGGGCGGGTGTGTATTGGGGGCAGGGTAGGGGAGCGGAGTGAGCCCGCAGGGTGAACGGAACGGGAAGAGCCGAGAGAGGAGGAAGCCTACAGGAACAATCAGTGCACTTGGATGTTAAGCAGTAAGTAAACAAGTCAGCACAGGTAAGGGAAAGCTGGGATACAATTGTATTTGGGGTAAATGTGGACTGTAACCAATGCAAAGAGTGGGCTACATAGTGGAGCTAAACACTGAGTAAAGTGGGGAAAGCCTAACTCAAACTTAGAGCAAATTAGGTTATAGTTAGGAAATGAAGGGTTTGCACTACCACCTAGTGGCAGACTAGGTAATTGCAGTTGAAGAGGGGAGAGAGAGAATATAGGGAATGAGGGCAGGCTGCTAGCAATGCACATAGGGGCACAACACTATGCATACCACTTAAACAGAGAAAAAGGCAAACAATAGTTGAAGCACATAGACTGGTGTAACTTTAGGCAGCAGCAGGTTTCTTATCCTTCTTTATAGGAACCCTTTTAGAGTTTATTTGGTTGTCAGAGGTTGATAGTTCAAGGTGATGAGAAGGAGAAATGCCTTGGGAGATGGGAGGGCAGGACTTATCAAGACTGATGTAACTTTAGGCAGCAGCAGGATTCTTATCCTTCTTTATAGGAACCCTTTTAGAGTTTATTTGGTTGTCAGAGGTTGATAGTTCAAGGTGATGAGAAGGAGAAACGCCTTGGGAGATGGGAGGGCAGGACGTATCAAGACTGGTGTAACTTTAGGCAGCAGCAGGTTTGTTATCCTTCTTTATAGGAACCTTTTACAGTTTATTTGGTTGTCAGAGGTTGATAGTTCAAGGTGATGAGAAGGAGAAACGACTTGGGAGATGGGAGGGCAGGACATATCAAGCTGCAACGACCAAGTGTCTAAACAAGTCCCATTAATTCTTCATCTCCTACAAAGCTAACTGCTTCTCCAGATGACTTGCACAGGTTGTACAGAACAGTGTAAAAAGCAGAATATAGCCATTGTCTCTTGTCCAACCTTCCCTTATGACTGAGTTCCACAACTGAGCAGAATTATATATTGAAATGCATAAGACCTTTTAAATAGCTCAGCATTTAAACCTCTAATTCAATGATTTTACAGAGGTGGAAGTTAAAGAGAAAGCCAACATGCAACTTAGCAGATTGTACAGGCAGCAGTTATGCATACAAATTGTTTTGTCATTTCAGTGAAAGGTTGACTGTATTCTGTTTATGAGGAGTATTTGAAGAGTGCCATTCAGTGAACAGACTCAAACTTGAGATGAGCATGTGCAGGACCAGGATTGGTTAAAATGTTGTTTAAGCTGTGGTTTAAAAGTTTGTTGGAGAGTTTTGTGTGGGGATGCTATTCCTGAGTTTAGCAACGTATTAGGAGTTGAGCGAGTCTCCTGCAACATTATTTGAATTATTTGTAAGTAATAAGAATTTGTTACTAGAGCAGAAATCCCTTGCTGGACAGTAGGTCAGTAATAAGTTATGTAGTTCAGGGCATTTTTCTGGATGATGAATGAGTTTGTGTGCTGTAGTTAGCTGTGATTATGTTAGCTAGTTGTGTAGTTCAGGCCAGTTTAATTACTTTAAGCTGTGACAATGGTGGGTTGTATGATGGAGAGTGGTGGCAAATTTAGCTATTTTATTGTAGCAGAAGGCAAGTTTCTTTGA
The DNA here is from genome assembly GCF_019279795.1 of Protopterus annectens. Taxonomy (NCBI): domain Eukaryota; kingdom Metazoa; phylum Chordata; order Ceratodontiformes; family Protopteridae; genus Protopterus; species Protopterus annectens. The sequence continues at coordinate 7,975,444 of NC_056743.1, forward strand.
GTATCATTTAAATTTGTTAGGATAGGAGTGGTGTATAAGTGAATTGGCAATAAGGTGGTGGCTAGAGTTTTTCTTGCAGTATCTGTAAGGAATCCATTGATCCTATAAAGGGAATTTAGTTTCTGATGAGTAGATTTAATGGTTTACAGTATATGCTGGTCATATTTGAGACTGTCATCTGTTATAATCCCTGGATGTTTATTGTAAGTTACAGTTTCAATTACAGTATTGGTTGCTGACCTTATGGAAACAAATTACTTTTGATTTTTGGTAACCTTTTGATTTAAAAAGAATTAACTTAGTTTTCTTGGGGATGAGTAGGAGGTTTGATTCTTTGAGCCAGGTTTCTACAGAGGAGAAAGATCTTTGGGTAATGTCTTGGAGATTATATTCATTGCTGAGGCCACACATATTAATGCTGAGTCATGTCCATACTGAACTAAACTAGAGTGGTGAGTGGAGGTCATTAATAAATATACTAAATAGGAGAGGACCCAGGATAGAGCCCTGAGGGACACCTATAGTAACTGGTTGAAAGGATGATTAGGTTTGTTGCCATTTAACGGCTTGTTGCCTTCCAGATAGATAACTAAGAAACCACAAAAAGAAGTATTGTGAAAGTCTTATTGAGAAGAATTGAATGAGCAGTTGCTGTTATGAGAAAGTATCAGATGCCTTTGACAAGTCTAAGAACATGGTGTACACAAGCAGACATTTGTTTCTATGTTGTTTTATTATATTGATAAAATGTAGTACAGTAGTGGTGCTTTGCTGGGGCCTAAAGCCATGTTGTGTTTCTCAGAGCAGGTTTTTTGATGATAGGTATTGCATCAGCTGCATATGGATGTATTTGTCTAATATTTTGGAGTTGGGGAGAGAATTGCTATCCATCTGTAGTTATTACACTCTGTAGATGTGCCACCTTTGTGCAGTGATATGATGTAGGATTTTTCCACAGTAATAGGACATATGTTTCTGCTATGGACCTGTTAATTAGTATGGACACAGGGTAGGGTGTGACTTCTGTAGCCATTTTTAGGTAGTTGGTCTACAGTTACAGAAGTAGTTTTTAGTTTAAGGATCAACTTCCTTCTGAGCGAGACTTAAATGGAGCAAAACTGAAGATCTGTGGGTGGTTTTCATTGGACAGGGTTAGAGAGAGGAGAAGATGTATGTGTCTAAGAAAGATAATATTGATTGTATAAAGTAGGAATTAAACTGTGTGGGGATAGAGTCTGTCATGCTGACTGTTTTTGGAGAGGGAGTGGTGGTCTTGCCAGGGAAAAGTAATTTATTTAGTGATGACCAAAAATGTTTTGTGTTATTTTTATGTTTGTCTCATAGGCTGGTATAATTTCTTGCTTATCCTGTTTGATATGAAGTTTTGTAAGGTTTCTAAGATGTCTAAATTGCTGCAAGGCATTTAGATTTCTATTTTTATACCAGTTTTTCCAGGCCTTATCCCTTTTTTGTCATGATTGATTTTTGTTTGTTTCTTTGTCAGCCACAATGCAGGGTTAGACTTTACTCTTTTACTACACACTGGTGCAACATTATTTTAGGCTTGTAAGATTGTTATTAAAGTGCTCTATAGCAGTATCTAGTATTTCACTGAAAATATCTGTGCTGAAATTGATTGCATTTCATATCTGATTATAGATAATATGTTTAACTAAGTTATGGTGAGTTGTAATAGCATATTTTAGTATGTGGCCACTTATGCTGTCTGAGAGGCAGCCTACTTTTGTCAAATTGTCTGGTTTGTTTGTAATAATCCAGTCTAATATTGAGTGCCTCCCTGAAATTGTATTTATTCAAGTAGGTGTGGTTATTAATTGTCTGAAGGTGAACCAGTTTATGGATTCAGTGGGGGTAGTGGAATTTATGATTTGCCAGTCTGTATTTAAGTCTCCAAGTATTATAGCTTCATAGTTTTTTGGGGGATATCCAACATAGGATGCTTCCAGCAGTATCAGTGTTATTCCCTGGTTATATATAAACAAACATATAGTTTTCCTATTGTTGATTTTTAGGAGTGTTATTAGAAGTTCAGCATTGTTAAATGTGAATAATTCCCATGGAAGTGAGGTGATGGTTAGAGAATTTTTATAGATGATTGCTACACCACTTTTGTGATTGTTTTGTCTGTCATGCCAAAGTATATTGTATCTGGCTGTGTGTGCGTGTGTGTGTGTGTGTGTGTGTGCGTGTGTTTTGTCATTTTTCTTTACTTCTATTTTAACCAATTTTTAGTAGCTATGACTACATCATGAGTGTATATGGCAAGGTAGACATGTATGTCATGGATTTTATTGCATATACTTCTTGGGTTCATATTTAGTAAGGTGTGTTTGGGTTCTGTTTTTTTGCTGAGATTTGACTGGTTTATTTTGGGGTTGGAAGTAAAGGTTTTATGAACCGTGAGACCTGGGTTGGGGACAATATTTCCACAAATTTTTTGAATTAATGTTTTACAGATGGAAGATTGTGACCAGTTATATTTTGGTCTTGGGTTGGTATTTGATCATAAATTTGGATACTTGGTTTTGAGATATTTATAGCTAGATAAATCAGATATGGTTTGTTTGTCGAGATAGGGTGTTATGGAGAAAGGCAGGCTGGATAGATGTTGATATTCTTTGTGACGGCTGGTTGAAGTCCTAAATATTTGAAGGAGGTGGATTTGGGTGATGAAGGCTAGTAGAAGAGGAATAGTAAAATAATCTGCGTTAGGAGCATTTTATTTAACTTGGGTTATATCTTTGTTGTAAATTAGGATTTGAAAATGTTAGAAGGGACTGGGTTGGTTGTAGAGATGTAATTTGATAGTTATAGGAGGCAAGGATTAAGACAGTTTAAGAGAGAGTCTTGGGTGGTAAACAAGAATATGTGTTACTATTGTAGCAATTCTATTGATTGATTTCTTCTGGAGGGAGCTGATGGTATTGGTTTGAGGAATATATGGGTGCTGCTATGGAAGTACAATATGTAGAGTAAGGGGGGTGGGGATTGGGGATAGGGTAGTGAAGCGGAGTGAGGCCGAGTGTTAGCATGGGTTGAAAACTTGGCAAAGAGACAAAGGAAAAAACAATCAGTGACTTAACTTAAACAGACACAAATCTGTTGCGAGAGGTAAGTAAAAGGAACAATGCATTTTAAAAGGCCTCTGAACTAGTAGATGAAAGTCTTGATTTTGTTGCTGTAGGAGAGTTGGTCCAATATCACCCTGACCTGACTAATGGTGTTAACAGTAAAAAATGCACTTGACTGAACAACTGTAAAATGTAAGGAGGTTTCTGTGGATTTTGAAATGCAAAGGCCACCCCAACCCCCAAAGATCAGCAAAACAATGAGGAAAAAATAAGCCAGAATGCAGTAGTGCAGCTCTGGAAAATTACTGGCTCAGAACTCAAAGTGGTTACACAAGACGAGAAATCAACTTGAGGAAGGGAGACTGTGGACTGCTAAAAACAATGAATTAAGCACAGTTAAAGGAGAAAGTACCAATGGGACTGTTGTGGTCTAAGAAAATGGAGCTATTATAGTGGACAAAGTTCTTTGTTTTAGGCCACCGTAATATTTATAATTTACATAAATATATAGCCTACAGACTGGTGCTCAAACAGCAGTCTTCACTGTTACATATCTGTTTCCTTGCAGGAACTCTTTTTTTTAAACACCTTTATTGAATTATCACTTGTGACTTGCAGGAACAATTTATAGCAAAATAAAAACACACTAATGAAGCAGTTGAGTGCACTGACTCATAGTTGACTGTGAATATATACTAACTCAGAACTGAAAGTGGTTTAATAACTGTCTTGGGCAAGGAGAAATAAGAAGGGAAGGGGGGAGAGAAAGGGTGACTTCCTTGAAGGCATGCAATTCCTCTAAAGAAAGATGGGTGGGTATAAATAATGGGAATAACAAGAAGAAGTGAAGAAAATATAAGAGAAAGAAACAGTGTGAGTAAGAGCACTATGAGTAAATGTCAGTGTCTGTTAGGAAGTAGAGAGTAAAAGCTGACCAGCTGGATGCCAGTGGAGGAGGGTTTACAGACTGTAAGGCTATTGCTTACAAACTAGGACACTGAAGCACTTGTCTTCAGACTAGTCACTATGCAGGCTGCAATACAAGCAGAAAATTGGATACCCCTACACTTACTTAAAGCACAAGGACAGAAATGATACACAGTTTGTCCTACATAAATGATAGATGGATTGAGTGGACTGAGACTGCCTATTGGATGGGCCTGCTGTTTGTATCCTTTACGGATGTTTCCAGTGAACTTAAGGCACAAGGACAGAGGTGGTACACAGTTTGTCCTAACTAAATGGTGGATTGAGTGAACTCAGATTGCCTGTTGGATGAGCCTGCTGTGTGTATGCTGTAGAGATGTTTCCAGTGAACCCTGTCACTCCCTTGCACCCTGCTAGAGAGAGAGAGAGGTATGGAAGGAATTTCTGGCATATTTAATGAATGATGTGATTATATTTGACATGTATTGCCAAGGCAGTTTATCTAATAATGTTTTTCAGCATGTTAAGTTGGGCAAACCAGTTAAACCTACAATTTTCTGAATTCCTAAGGTCCAGAAAGATACTCTTGACCCCCCCCCCCCCATTGAGACCAATAGTAGCTGCTAAGAGGTCAAAGATGGAACCTTTAGCAGCATATGTGGACCATCATTGTAAACATCTATTATTTACCAAAAACATATATTAAAACATTCTTGGCACTTTTTGCAATTATTGAATGACACTCCATGGAATGATGGCATAATTTTAGGCACTATTGATGTTACTAATTTGTTCTCAGTACTCTAGTAACAATCTGCATAAAGATGGACAATTGGAAAATAATGAATGTTTTGTCATTCTGCAGTTTTTGGGTCTGGTAACTTTGTATATTTCAAAGGGGAATTTTTTTCAACAGATTTCAGGGGTAGCTGTGGGAACAAGGTGTGCCCCTATTTATGCAAATCTAGTTTTCGCAGACTGGGAACATTTCTTTGTATTTAATTCCCCTTTTAACAACTAAATCTATAGATACTTAAGATTTCTGGATGATATCATTATATTATGATCAGGTGACAGTGGCTGTTTTGAACAGTTTGTCAGGTATTTGAACAGTATAACTGAGTTTTTAAAGTTTACTTAAAATTATGATGTGGAGAATATTACGTTTTTGGATGCCACTGTCAGCAAGGATATAGTTAACAGTAGATTTATATCAAATAAATTAGGCTGTGCAGTGGTGCAGCAGTAGCACTGTCGCCTCACAGCAAGAGGTTCTCCGGTTTGATTCTTGGCTGGAGTGCCTTCTGTGTGGAGTCTGCATGTCCTCCCTGCTTTCATGTGGGTTTCCTCCCATGTTACAGACATGCATCTGGAGCATTTCTTCCTGGCCCTCTGCTGAAAATTGGCTTTGTTCCAAGTCAGACTTTCCTGGTTAACAAATGTTAAATAAGTAAATAAATAAAATATTTTCTGAAAGAAGACATACTCAAACATTTTTTTTTACATTTTCATATTTGCCATCCCCTCCCTCTCAAAAAAGAGTATTGTTAAAGGGCAAATGGTATGGTTATCATGGTTAGTGTCAAATGATGGAACTTTTTTGTTAGAACTTGATAACCTAACCAATATGTTTAAAGAGAGAAGTTATCCAGATGCTCTTTTAAATTTAATAAAAGGGGAGAGCTTTACTGGGAAAAAGGATAAACATGCTCCTATATTAGGTTTGTCAGAAAAGGACCACAACGTATTTAACATAGGAGATAAAAATGAGAAAAATAAGGTTTCAGGCTGTAATACAAATGAGGCAATGATTGTTCCATTTAATGATATGACCCCGAGAATTTTAAACATAATGTATGATTGTTGGAACTATGTATTTACCCAAGAATTAAAAGCTGTTTTGGGAAATAAACCTACTGTAGTTTACAGTACTGGAAAAATATTAAAAATTACTTGCAGAATGGTAACTTGTACAATAGTAGTCCTTCTATTTCCAGAATGATGAAGTGTGGTTGTTGTAAATATTGCAAGTATATCAATGACGGTCCTTATGTGATGATTGAAAGATGTGAAAATGTAATTGAAATACTTGTGGGGTGGTATACTTTGTGACCTGCACCTCATGAGAGGCATTTTATGTGAGTAAGAAATTGAAGGAGCAAGTATATGAACACATATATCAGGAAAATGAAGGACAATAATGCTTTAGGCATTCAGTTTGTAAGTCATTTAAAAAGTTTATTTTTTCATTATAGATAAGGTCAGCATCAGTGAAAGGGGAGGTGATTACATTTGGCAAATTGTTTAAATGCCTGGAATTAATGACAATATTTCAGTTGATAGTATTCTCAGAATCAAAGCCAGTGAAATGTAAGGTAGTTTGTAAGTAATAGATTTTAGATTTTAAATGATAATTTGTTAGTGTTCCTTTAAATATGTTTTTAATTTGTTAATTAGTTGTTTTTAATTTACTGACTTGTTGCTTTAGTTAACTAAATGAATGTATACAAGGAAGTATTGTCATGCTATTAAGTTTACTCTGATGAAGTTCCAAGAACTAAATGGGACGAAAGTGCTAAGTATTTCCTGTTTTTTTATAGTAAATGAATTATGTTATTACTATTTTTATACATAGTTTATTTTATCTTTTAAATTAGACATTACAGTGGCCATATTGGTATTATCACTCTGTAGCTCCTCTGATTTAGACAGCTGGTTTTGTTATTTTTTTTTTACTATAGGAAACTGGGTCTGATGGGTTTTTACCATATATATGTATGATAGCCACCACAGCTTTCTTACAAGATGTTGCTGCTTCCCCTCCTTTTAAAATACTTTTGTACAAAACCTTCCAGGTCTTTATCACTTTCTTCCCACCTAGCTTCCAAAATTCCACAAGATTATAAAGTAATGAGTGTCTGCATATCTTCCCTAATTAATCTTGAGTAATTTCAACTACAGATTCCTTAAATTCCTTTTTAATAGGTAGTTGGGGAAGTGCCAGTGTCTCATTTTTACTTCATTACCCTGCATTTTCATCTTATTTGTTACTGGACCTCGGTATGAAATAGTTATTGGATGTATGACAAAATGTTCAATTAAATGCACATGTTCCTGTGAAATATAATTTGTTTAGTCTATCCCAGTTATTGTACTTTGGGGAATAATATGTTAATTTTCTGTGAGTTTCTTCTACTGAATTCATGTCTTCTATACAAATAGTTTCATATATTTCTTCAGAAATCTACCCTTGTTTGTTATATTTTCCCTTCTGGGTCAACCAGATACACCCCTACTGTTGCAAATCAAGTTCATTCCCTACTTGTAAGTAATTTTTTCCTGTTGAAAGCTGACTATTTCACCCCAAAATTTCCTAAGCTTCATGGTAGCAATTTTAGGTGGAATATAAATACATGCCAATGTAATCCTCCTCCCTTGACAGTTGATACTACCACAACTCTACCATTATCTTTTTCCCTTTTTTATCACTATTGGAGCTCCTCTGCCAATTAGTATAAGTACCCCCCTTTTCCTTTCTCCCTGAATATCCATTCTGAAATTCTATCTTTATCATATTTGCATGCTCACTTATTTCCAAATGTGTCTCCTGTAGCAGTGTTATTTGCATTCTGCACTTCTTAATAAAATTACATATTTTTACTTTTTATCTATACCTGTGAGGCCATTCATATTCCAAAGTAATTTGAATGGTGTCTCCATTATGCTAAGAGATTATCATTCCCACTTATACATGACCGCTTTTTTAATTTTTTTTTTTTTTTGCAGCTGTTGTGTTACACGCACCCACTAGTGTTTGGTAGTTTAATCTTTTATATAGTTGTTTCTTGTCATCTCCATTTGAACCTATGTCAGATTTCACAAGACTTTTTATTTTAATGATATCCCTCAAACAAAAAATCAAACATGTCCATAGAACACCTCCGTAACCCAGTAACTAAGAACAAACACACAAAACTATGTACAACTTCAAACAATGAAGTTTAAGCCTCCTGATAGGAACTATTGTCCCAAATTGACAGCTGCATCGAAAATTAAGGCTATCCACGCTAAGGCACATGTTGCTGGTGCTTCTTCTCCCAGATGTTAATTACAGCTTGTATGCTTTCAGAGAGCATTACTTTTTAGACTTAAAAAGTGCTCTGGCTTTTATTGCCTGCCCTTGTAGTCAGTTTGCCTCCATGAAAACATAAGAAAAAAATGTTCAGCTGCCCCAGCTGCAGATTTCTCAACTCGTACTGAACATTTCCTAAAGAAAAACTTGCCATTACATTTAGTGTTCTTGTAAGCCAAGGGCCTTAATCCAGACATTCTCCTATGCAAAAGTAACAGAAAACATATAAACTCTGCATGTATCTGTGCACTTTTACACCCATTCCCCACTTCAGCAATACAAGATTCTAGCCTATTAACTTAAAACATGCTTGTGTCCAGCACTTTTTCTCTTTTTACATTGCAGTGCCTACATTTCTTAAAATTAAAAAAGAAAGCAATAGGTACTCATTTACTTTAGCATCTTCATGCCCTACAGTAATTACTGAAAATGCTTCATTGTGTAACATGCAATTGATATCATGAAAGGTTTTATACAAATACTGTTAAGAACAAAAAATGTTTTTTAGTTACTTTTTTCTTTCATCTTAGTGTCCTTCCAAACATTAATGCCATGAAGTGGAGTATATGCTTTTCAATCCCTCACAAGTTTAACAAAGTCAACAAAAGTCCAGTATTTCCACTTTTTCTTGTAAAGCCACATTTCACACATTATTGATGCTTTATTGTCTCACATTTATTCACTAATTTTACTGTTGCTGGTCGTCTTCCTGTTCATCTCCATCTCTCAACCCCAGACTCTGGTTCTGGTCCAAGACACTCGTATTTCTTCTAGTCAACTCCTGCTTTTTCTATCTCTCAAGCATTTTTCTTTGGTGCATTGGAAAAGGTTTCACTGACAAAGTCTGTCTGTCAGCTTTAGTATCAGAAGAATGAAAAGCAGAGTCCCTTTGCTGGTTCACTTTATTTTTGGACAAACATTTGTATTTCCTCCTCCTGTATCAAAAAAGATTGATCCTCCAGGGAAAAAAAATATTCTGAAGACACCTACATATACAGCAGCTTGAATCTCACACCTGCATTTCATCATTCCATGTATATTGGGATAAATTTGCTTCTCTTCTGCATAATGTACAGTGAATCATTTACCACAAATCACTCTACTGTCTTCAGTTTTTAAAACTTTGCCCTTCTGCCACAGTTTTGTCAGGATCAACTCTTTCTTCTGGTATGATTGCAGCTTTACTAATACAGGTCTTGGTTGCTTTCTTATAGCTATGTTTGGAGCATACAGACATGATGTGCCCGTTCCATTAAAAAATCCTGCTGTGGAATACCAGAACAGTTGCTTATTTGTCCTTTCATAAAATTAATACAGTTTGTTCCTTCCAGTTTCTGTTGTACAGCAGAAAATCTCGGGTTTTTCCCTGCATGCTCTGTCCTATAAGTACCATTGTTGAAACAGCTGTTCTTGAGGAGTCTCGTACTCAGCCACCCATTTATTCATTTTGACCTTTGATTTTTTCCAGTTTTATCAGTTCATTTGAGTAGCTGTTTAAAACATTTTCCATTTTTCCAATCTTTTTTAAGTTGATATACCTCTTCAGTGTTTTGTTGATTATAGTCAGCTCTGAGCATATTTGATTTATTTTTTTCCTCTAGATTACTCAAAGCCATATCTTGTACCTAGGCTGGTACTTGAATTGCTTTTAGCTGAACACAGGATTCTTCCCAGTCAGTGTTTCTTCACCTTTTCTAGTTGATTTTCTTTGGTGCTCTCTAAATTTCTTGTTTGCTAGCATACAGTAGTGTACTTACTAGCCAGTAACTGAATTTATTAAAACTGGCAGTTACTGGCCTTGTCTCTCATTTTCTTTTTTTCACACTGGGAGAACTACAATTAAGATATTAGTCAGTGTGCTGTCATCTTGGAAGTCCAACCAGTTGATTACTTTTAGTGAATTGATGAAAAACTGTTGGTTGAATTTTTAGAGGTTGTGGCTGGTTTTATATTTATGTTCCTTAATAATTTTTGGAGCAGTTCTTTGATCATAACTTAAGGTGTCTGGGAAATTACCATCTGTACTGTAGCTGCTTGGGTTTCAGAAGATTATCCAGTCATGTGTGAAGCCGTGATTGTTAGTTTTATTATATCTGGTGGAGAGTTAATAAGTTGTGGAAACCAAAATAGGTTTATGCTAGCAGCTGGAAAGTCAGAAAAGTTCTGCCAGTCAGTGTTAGCATCATGTAGAATGATTGTTTATAGTATGAGAGATCCAGGATAATATTTATTCAGAGCTTTGAATGTTTGCCCCAATGGGATATATAGTACCATGTTGCATGGTTATAAGGATTTCATCTGTGCTGAATTTGTGATGGTATTTGAGTCATATAGTTATTGGAGAAGAATAAGGTATTCCACCTGCTCTTTTTTGTATTCTATTGCATCTTATTGTACTATATCCTTAGGGAAGAATTTCTGTATCATTTATATTAGGTTTAAGCCAAGTCTGTGTTGCTGGAAAGACATTAGGTGTATTGTAGGTTATCCATGAGTGGAAAGCATTGTTTGTTTTGCTATGTAAGCTTCAGAAGTTTACAGTGGCTAGGTTTAGGGACTTAAGTTTTGAGGGGTTAGGAGATGGAATTGAACCTGGGTTAGGGTGTGTATCACCTCACTGATGAATGTAGAAAAATATAGTGTGTTTATGATGGAACATCTTGAACTTATGTCTAAGATCTTTATTTTAGGTTAGGATGGCATTTGTTAATCTGGGTTTAGAATAGAGGAAGGGTCTTTGGTGAAATAAACTGTGGGAGATGTCATAGAAATTGTCATCAGATATAACATAGTGGGAGCAGTAATAGTTGTGGTATATTTTGGTAAAGTACTGTTGGTGATGATTTCAGTGAGAAGTTGTAGAAATAAGGCTAGAAGGAGGCAGCTTGATTTATATGAGAATGGGTGTAATTATAATGCGATAAAAGAAATAAATGTAGTGGAAGAAGTAATATTACTAAGTTTGTCAGTAGACTACTATTGGGAATGGCATTTGAAGATGTTTAAAGGTTTGAGAGAGTGTTGGAGGTTAGGATCTTAGTAAGTTAAAGGGGTGAGAATGGTGGGGAGATGAAAAAACGTGGGAGTATTTAATTGGTTTCTGAAGTTTGAGAGTTGATAGGAGGAGGAATTGTAGAGGATGTGGCAAGGTAGGTAAAATGTGGATGTAGAGGGGGTGGGTAAGAATTGGTGGGAGGGTAGGGGAGCGGAGTGAGTCCAAGCAAAGTGAGGGTGAATGGAGCAGGGCTAACACACCAGAGGAGAATGTAAGATTTCCATCAAAAACAATCAGTATGGTAAGAAATGTATTTAGTCTGTTAGATTAACTGAAGAGTTATTTTGTAGAAATAGAGGTATACTTATTTAGCAAGCATGTTGGAGACCCAAATATAATCCAACTAAAGAAAAATGTATTCTCTTCTGTTTTATAAGTTATTAACAGAGATTTCCATTACATGGAAAAGGTTATCTTTACTATTGTAGAAATTTTACTAAAGAGTACAAGTTAAAGTCTGGGCAACAGGACACTAGAGAGCCAGGGATAAAAAAAACTCTGATATACATGGTGGCCAGATGAAGTGGAGGGAGTGGAGTAGGCGGAGAGGCACAAATGTGTGAATGTTAGTGGGAGTTTTTTTGAGGGGGGGGTGTCCTCTGATAGAATGTGAGATTGCAGGCTAGCAAATTACATATTAAAGTTGTTAAAGCTAACTGCTGTGATATTTATCCTCCTTTAAATAGGTAAAGAAAGTTGTCTTGTCTGAGAAACTGTATATACAAAGCCTCAACATACATTGCAAACAGAGGTTATGGTGCCCTTCTTAGCTGATAGCAGAATCTTGTTCTTGGATTAAATTACATGCTGCAACAGAATGTCCTATGACCATGGAGTGGGCCGTGTAAGGGAGCTAGGTTATCTGTGAAGGAAAAATAGAGGAAAAAATAAATATTAGCTGGAAGAATAGTGAGGAAGAGTAACAGTGGAGGTATAGCAGTGTAAAAAGTGAGTATAACGGGTAAAATACAGTTTAGATCAATGTGATACACTTGGTTAACTAAATGCGCAATGACAGTTTTAAATAACTGACTATTCAATTTCAAAACACAGTTCTTATATCACTTCCTAAGTAGTTCTTCCAATATTGCAAAGATGTGATCAGGTAAGGCTTATTATCAGTTGAAAGTTGAAGATAGGACCTATTACACTGCAAGGCAGACAAACTGATATGGCTTTTGAAAGTACAAACATTGCTAATTATAAATGAAAAGATGGAGCCACGAAGTGCAATTGTTGACAAACATAAATAACTAATAATAAACATTAACAATATATATATATATATATATATATATATATATATATATATATATATAAATGCTTAGCTTGTAAAAAAAATAAAATAAAAATAAAATACTTTGCTAGTAGCTGTAGACCTTTATCAGACTAAATTCCAAACTGTCTGCCTAGAAATCATCGCAGCAGGTAGAGGATAAATGCTATTATACCAGTATGTCACCTGTAGTTTATAATGTAACTTGTACACTAAGAAAATATACAGGTTTTAGATTAAATGCCACATAACTTGCTTGCAAAGCACCATAAATTCTGCAGAGCACTTGAGCCACTACAGTAGAGGTGGGGAACAACTGAGCAAGACAACACTGAGAGGAAAATAATGTCTGATCAGATACAGCATGTTCAGGAGTGCTGTTATCAATAATGTCTGATCAGATACAGCATGTTCAGGAGTGCTGTTATCAATAATGTCTGATCAGATACAGCATGTTCAGGAGTGCTGTTATCAATAATGTCTGATCAGATACAGCATGTTCAGGAGTGCTGTTATCAATAATGTCTGATCAGATACAGCATGTTCAGGAGTGCTGTTATCAATAATGTCTGATCAGATACAGCATGTTCAGGAGTGCTGTTATCAATAATGTCTGATCAGATACAGCATGTTCAGGAGTGCTGTTATCAATAATGTCTGATCAGATACAGCATGTTCAGGAGTACTGTTATCAATAATGTCTGATCAGATACAGCATGTTCAGGAGTGCTGTTATCAATAATGTCTGAACAGATACAGCATGTTCAGGAGTACTGTTATCAATAATGTCTGATCAGATACAGCATGTTCAGGAGTGCTGTTATCAATAATGTCTGATCAGATACAGCTAGTTCAGGAGTGCTATTATCAATAATGTCTGATCAGATACAGCATGTTCAGGAGTGCTGTTATCAGTAATGTCTGATCAGATACAGCATGTTCAGGAGTGCTGTTATCAATAATGTCTGATCAGATACAGCATGTTCAGGAGTGCTGTTATCAATAATGTCTGATCAGATACAGCATGTTCAGGAGTGCTGTTATCAATAATGTCTGATCAGATACAGCATGTTCAGGAGTGCTGTTATCAATAATGTCTGATCAGATACAGCATGTTCAGGAGTGCTGTTATCAATAATGTCTGATCAGATACAGCATGTTCAGGAGTGCTGTTATCAATAATGTCTGATCAGATACAGCATGTTCAGGAGTGCTGTTATCAATAATGTCTGATCAGATACAGCATGTTCAGGAGTGCTGTTATCAATAATGTCTGATCAGATACAGCATGTTCAGGAGTGCTGTTATCAATAATGTCTGATCAGATACAGCATGTTCAGGAGTGCTGTTATCAATAATGTCTGATCAGATACAGCATGTTCAGGAGTGCTGTTATCAATAATGTCTGATCAGATACAGCATGTTCAGGAGTGCTGTTATCAATAATGTCTGATCAGATACAGCATGTTCAGGAGTGCTGTTATCAATAATGTCTGATCAGATACAGCATGTTCAGGAGTGCTGTTATCAATAATGTCTGATCAGATACAGCATGTTCAGGAGTGCTGTTATCAATAATGTCTGATCAGATACAGCATGTTCAGGAGTGCTGTTATCAATAATGTCTGATCAGATACAGCATGTTCAGGAGTGCTGTTATCAATAATGTCTGATCAGATACAGCATGTTCAGGAGTGCTGTTATCAATAATGTCTGATCAGATACAGCATGTTCAGGAGTGCTGTTATCAATAATGTCTGATCAGATACAGCATGTTCAGGAGTGCTGTTATCAATAATGTCTGATCAGATACAGCATGTTCAGGAGTGCTGTTATCAATAATGTCTGATCAGATACAGCATGTTCAGGAGTGCTGTTATCAATAATGTCTGATCAGATACAGCATGTTCAGGAGTGCTGTTATCAATAATGTCTGATCAGATACAGCATGTTCAGGAGTGCTGTTATCAATAATGTCTGATCAGATACAGCATGTTCAGGAGTGCTGTTATCAATAATGTCTGATCAGATACAGCATGTTCAGGAGTGCTGTTATCAATAATGTCTGATCAGATACAGCATGTTCAGGAGTGCTGTTATCAATAATGTCTGATCAGATACAGCATGTTCAGGAGTGCTGTTATCAATAATGTCTGATCAGATACAGCATGTTCAGGAGTGCTGTTATCAATAATGTCTGATCAGATACAGCATGTTCAGGAGTGCTGTTATCAATAATGTCTGATCAGATACAGCATGTTCAGGAGTGCTGTTATCAATAATGTCTGATCAGATACAGCATGTTCAGGAGTGCTGTTATCAATAATGTCTGATCAGATACAGCATGTTCAGGAGTGCTGTTATCAATAATGTCTGATCAGATACAGCATGTTCAGGAGTGCTGTTATCAATAATGTCTGATCAGATACAGCATGTTCAGGAGTGCTGTTATCAATAATGTCTGATCAGATACAGCATGTTCAGGAGTGCTGTTATCAATAATGTCTGATCAGATACAGCATGTTCAGGAGTGCTGTTATCAATAATGTCTGATCAGATACAGCATGTTCAGGAGTGCTGTTATCAATAATGTCTGATCAGATACAGCATGTTCAGGAGTGCTGTTATCAATAATGTCTGATCAGATACAGCATGTTCAGGAGTGCTGTTATCAATAATGTCTGATCAGATACAGCATGTTCAGGAGTGCTGTTATCAATAATGTCTGATCAGATACAGCATGTTCAGGAGTGCTGTTATCAATAATGTCTGATCAGATACAGCATGTTCAGGAGTGCTGTTATCAATAATGTCTGATCAGATACAGCATGTTCAGGAGTGCTGTTATCAATAATGTCTGATCAGATACAGCATGTTCAGGAGTGCTGTTATCAATAATGTCTGATCAGATACAGCATGTTCAGGAGTGCTGTTATCAATAATGTCTGATCAGATACAGCATGTTCAGGAGTGCTGTTATCAATAATGTCTGATCAGATACAGCATGTTCAGGAGTGCTGTTATCAATAATGTCTGATCAGATACAGCATGTTCAGGAGTGCTGTTATCAATAATGTCTGATCAGATACAGCATGTTCAGGAGTGCTGTTATCAATAATGTCTGATCAGATACAGCATGTTCAGGAGTGCTGTTATCAATAATGTCTGATCAGATACAGCATGTTCAGGAGTGCTGTTATCAATAATGTCTGATCAGATACAGCATGTTCAGGAGTGCTGTTATCAATAATGTCTGATCAGATACAGCATGTTCAGGAGTGCTGTTATCAATAATTTCTGATCAGATACAGCAAGTTCAGGAGTGCTGTTATCAATAATTTCTGATCAGATACAGCAAGTTCAGGAGTGCTATTATCAATAATGTCTGATCATATACAGCATGTTCAGGAGTGCTGTTATCAATAATGTCTGATCAGATACAGCATGTTCAGGAGTGCTGTTATCAGTAATGTCTGATCAGATACAGCATGTTCAGGAGTGCTGTTATCAATAATGTCTGATCAGATACAGCATGTTCAGGAGTGCTGTTATCAATAATGTCTGATCAGATACAGCATGTTCAGGAGTGCTGTTATCAATAATGTCTGATCAGATACAGCATGTTCAGGAGTGCTGTTATCAATAATGTCTGATCAGATACAGCATGTTCAGGAGTGCTGTTATCAATAATGTCTGATCAGATACAGCATGTTCAGGAGTGCTGTTATCAATAATGTCTGATCAGATACAGCATGTTCAGGAGTGCTGTTATCAATAATGTCTGATCAGATACAGCATGTTCAGGAGTGCTGTTATCAATAATGTCTGATCAGATACAGCATGTTCAGGAGTGCTGTTATCAATAATGTCTGATCAGATACAGCATGTTCAGGAGTGCTGTTATCAATAATGTCTGATCAGATACAGCATGTTCAGGAGTGCTGTTATCAATAATGTCTGATCAGATACAGCATGTTCAGGAGTGCTGTTATCAATAATGTCTGATCAGATACAGCATGTTCAGGAGTGCTGTTATCAATAATGTCTGATCAGATACAGCATGTTCAGGAGTGCTGTTATCAATAATGTCTGATCAGATACAGCATGTTCAGGAGTGTTGTTATCAATAATGTCTGATCAGATACAGCATGTTCAGGAGTGCTGTTATCAATAATGTCTGATCAGATACAGCATGTTCAGGAGTGCTGTTATCAATAATGTCTGATCAGATACAGCATGTTCAGGAGTGCTGTTATCAATAATGTCTGATCAGATACAGCATGTTCAGGAGTGCTGTTATCAATAATGTCTGATCAGATACAGCATGTTCAGGAGTGCTGTTATCAATAATGTCTGATCAGATACAGCATGTTCAGGAGTGCTGTTATCAATAATGTCTGATCAGATACAGCATGTTCAGGAGTGCTGTTATCAATAATGTCTGATCAGATACAGCATGTTCAGGAGTGCTGTTATCAATAATGTCTGATCAGATACAGCATGTTCAGGAGTGCTGTTATCAATAATGTCTGATCAGATACAGCATGTTCAGGAGTGCTGTTATCAATAATGTCTGATCAGATACAGCATGTTCAGGAGTGCTGTTATCAATAATGTCTGATCAGATACAGCATGTTCAGGAGTGCTGTTATCAATAATGTCTGATCAGATACAGCATGTTCAGGAGTGCTGTTATCAATAATGTCTGATCAGATACAGCATGTTCAGGAGTGCTGTTATCAATAATGTCTGATCAGATACAGCATGTTCAGGAGTGCTGTTATCAATAATGTCTGATCAGATACAGCATGTTCAGGAGTGCTGTTATCAATAATGTCTGATCAGATACAGCATGTTCAGGAGTGCTGTTATCAATAATGTCTGATCAGATACAGCATGTTCAGGAGTGCTGTTATCAATAATGTCTGATCAGATACAGCATGTTCAGGAGTGCTGTTATCAATAATGTCTGATCAGATACAGCATGTTCAGGAGTGCTGTTATCAATAATGTCTGATCAGATACAGCATGTTCAGGAGTGCTGTTATCAATAATGTCTGATCAGATACAGCATGTTCAGGAGTGCTGTTATCAATAATGTCTGATCAGATACAGCATGTTCAGGAGTGCTGTTATCAATAATGTCTGATCAGATACAGCATGTTCAGGAGTGCTGTTATCAATAATGTCTGATCAGATACAGCATGTTCAGGAGTGCTGTTATCAATAATGTCTGATCAGATACAGCATGTTCAGGAGTGCTGTTATCAATAATGTCTGATCAGATACAGCATGTTCAGGAGTGCTGTTATCAATAATGTCTGATCAGATACAGCATGTTCAGGAGTGCTGTTATCAATAATGTCTGATCAGATACAGCATGTTCAGGAGTGCTGTTATCAATAATGTCTGATCAGATACAGCATGTTCAGGAGTGCTGTTATCAATAATGTCTGATCAGATACAGCATGTTCAGGAGTGCTGTTATCAATAATGTCTGATCAGATACAGCATGTTCAGGAGTGCTGTTATCAATAATGTCTGATCAGATACAGCATGTTCAGGAGTGCTGTTATCAATAATGTCTGATCAGATACAGCATGTTCAGGAGTGCTGTTATCAATAATGTCTGATCAGATACAGCATGTTCAGGAGTGCTGTTATCAATAATGTCTGATCAGATACAGCATGTTCAGGAGTGCTGTTATCAATAATGTCTGATCAGATACAGCATGTTCAGGAGTGCTGTTATCAATAATGTCTGATCAGATACAGCATGTTCAGGAGTGCTGTTATCAATAATGTCTGATCAGATACAGCATGTTCAGGAGTGCTGTTATCAATAATGTCTGATCAGATACAGCATGTTCAGGAGTGCTGTTATCAATAATGTCTGATCAGATACAGCATGTTCAGGAGTGCTGTTATCAATAATGTCTGATCAGATACAGCATGTTCAGGAGTGCTGTTATCAATAATGTCTGATCAGATACAGCATGTTCAGGAGTGCTGTTATCAATAATGTCTGATCAGATACAGCATGTTCAGGAGTGCTGTTATCAATAATGTCTGATCAGATACAGCATGTTCAGGAGTGCTGTTATCAATAATGTCTGATCAGATACAGCATGTTCAGGAGTGCTGTTATCAATAATGTCTGATCAGATACAGCATGTTCAGGAGTGCTGTTATCAATAATGTCTGATCAGATACAGCATGTTCAGGAGTGCTGTTATCAATAATGTCTGATCAGATACAGCATGTTCAGGAGTGCTGTTATCAATAATGTCTGATCAGATACAGCATGTTCAGGAGTGCTGTTATCAATAATGTCTGATCAGATACAGCATGTTCAGGAGTGCTGTTATCAATAATGTCTGATCAGATACAGCATGTTCAGGAGTGCTGTTATCAATAATGTCTGATCAGATACAGCATGTTCAGGAGTGCTGTTATCAATAATGTCTGATCAGATACAGCATGTTCAGGAGTGCTGTTATCAATAATGTCTGATCAGATACAGCATGTTCAGGAGTGCTGTTATCAATAATGTCTGATCAGATACAGCATGTTCAGGAGTGCTGTTATCAATAATGTCTGATCAGATACAGCATGTTCAGGAGTGCTGTTATCAATAATGTCTGATCAGATACAGCATGTTCAGGAGTGCTGTTATCAATAATGTCTGATCAGATACAGCATGTTCAGGAGTGCTGTTATCAATAATGTCTGATCAGATACAGCATGTTCAGGAGTGCTGTTATCAATAATGTCTGATCAGATACAGCATGTTCAGGAGTGCTGTTATCAATAATTTCTGATCAGATACAGCAAGTTCAGGAGTGCTGTTATCAATAATTTCTGATCAGATACAGCAAGTTCAGGAGTGCTATTATCAATAATGTCTGATCATATACAGCATGTTCAGGAGTGCTGTTATCAATAATGTCTGATCATATACAGCATGTTCAGGAGTGCTGTTATCAGTAATGTCTGATCAGATACAGCATGTTCAGGAGTGCTGTTATCAATAATGTCTGATCAGATACAGCATGTTCAGGAGTGCTGTTATCAATAATGTCTGATCAGATACAGCATGTTCAGGAGTGCTGTTATCAATGATGTCTGATCAGATACAGCATGTTCAGGAGTGCTGTTATCAATAATGTCTGATCAGATACAGCATGTTCAGGAGTGCTGTTATCAATAATGTCTGATCAGATACAGCATGTTCAGTAGTACTGTTATCAATGTCTGATCAGATACAGCATGTTCAGGAGTGCTGTTATCAATAATGTCTGATCAGATTCAGCATGTTCAGGAGTGCTGTTATCAATAATGTCTGATCAGATACAGCAAGTTCAGGAGTGCTGTTATCAATAATGTCTGATCAGATACAGCATGTTCAAAAGTGCTGTTATCAATAATGTCTGATCAGATACAGCAAGTTCAGGAGTGCTGTTATCAATAATGTCTGATCAGATACAGCATGTTCAGGAGTGCTGTTATCAATAATGTCTGATCAGATACAGCATGTTCAGGAGTGCTATTATCAATAATGTCTGATCAGATACAGCATGTTCAGGAGTGCTGTTATCAATAATGTCTGATCAGATACAACATGTTCAGGAGTGCTGTTATCAATAATGTCTTATCAGATACAACATGTTCAGAAGTGCTGTTGTCAGTAATGTCTGATCAGATACAGCATGTTCAGGAGTGCTGTTATCAATAATGTCTGATCAGATACAGCATGTTCAGAAGTGCTGTTATCAATAATGTCTGATCAGATACAGCATGTTCAGGAGTGCTGTTATCAATAATGTCTGATCAGATACAGCATGTTCAGGAGTGCTGTTATCAATAATGTCTGATCAGATACAGCATGTTCAGGAGTGCTGTTATCAATAATGTCTGATCAGATACAGCATGTTCAGGGGTGCTGTTATCAGTAATTTCTGATCAGATACAGCATGTTCAGGAGTGGTATTGTCAATAATGTCTGATCAGATACAGCATGTTCAGGAGTGCTGTTATCAATAATGTCTGATCAGATACAGCATGTTCAGGAGTGCTGTTATCAATAATGTCTGATCAGATACAGCATGTTCAGGAGTGCTGTTATCAATAATGTCTGATCAGATACAGCATATTCAGGAGTGCTGTTATCACGTTCTCTAGTTCTGACTGACAGACATCATCACTTCACCTATAAAGAACTTTCCATGCTCTTTCAGGTATTTTATATTCCTATGTTTTATCTCTCTCTTTCTCACTGTTAATTACATTCTCTGTCCTCCCCATCCTTGATGGATAGTAGACCACCCATGTCCTAGACTGCCTAAAACACCTCTAAACCCTGTGGAGCTGCTTTCCCACATCTTTCATTAATTAAACAGCCATGTGTAAAAAAAAAATCTACATCCTCCCATCCTAAACATCCATTTGGCAGTCCACTCCCTGTTCTTGCAGCACTTCCATTACTGTTATAAAAAGCAAGGCCATGGGAGACACCAGCCTTATCTTGTGTTCTTCAGCTTTATACATAGGTTCATAGGTTAGTACTAAGCTAACTGCCCTTGCGAGCCATTTTAAGCCTAGCAATTATACCTTGTGAGACTCAAACCCTGCACTTTGTGTTTGTAAGGCAAACACCTTAACCATTAGGCCACCCTCCCAACCGCAGACTGCAGCCACTTGTCACAAGCCTAAGTTTATTTGTCATACAGCACTTGAACACCTGTAAACATTATCTATTACTGACCTGGGTCCCACCACCCTCTACCCAGTCCTTGAAATTTAAGTGGAACCTCAGTCATCCATCAATGACATACCTTTTACAAAACACACCTTTGTCCCTCAACCAGGCGTGGTTTACCTTTATAAAATCCAGACAAAAATCTTTTATTTTGTATTCTGCAAACAATGGTCAGTAGTTTTTGAGCTTCTTTCTCCTACCATTTGGATGGCACAGTTATGGATGACTTCACCTTCTCCATTATCTTTCAAGTTCCACCATCACTACAACCTCGCCAGCTCTTCTATGAGAATCACATTGGTTCCACTTGCTTTCCCTCCCTTAAGGCATATATTTTCTTTACACTCATTTCATCCGTTTCTCATATGATCTTTATTATTCTCTGCAGCACCTTCTTCCTGGCTCTCGACTACCCTTGGATCCCCACAAGCTCCCAGCTTCCTCCATCATTCCTCCTCTACAATGTCATCACCAGCCCTGTACAACGTCTGATAGCCGTCCGTAAACATCACTATCTGTCACTCACTAGCCACGTGTTTCCCACCTCATACCACAGCACTTTTATGCTACCCCCTAGTCTTAGGTTCTTCACTTTCCATTCTAGGTGTCAACCTTCCAAGTTCCCACTTGATCTGCATTCCTACTGTTTATTTCTGCATCATCCTGCTTGTGTTCTCCTACGTTATCCTAACCTTCATTTCCCTAAGCTCCCTATACGTTTGCTCTGCTTTTTCATTTAGTATGTGGATCTTTTTAGTTCTTAAAAACATTTTTCAACAAATCAATTCTTCCTTGCTTTCCTCCCTTGAATGCTACAGATTAACCAATGTCTCCATGTTGTCTTCAGCTCTTTCCATCTGGTCATCTTGCTCTGCTGTCCTTAAGCCACACCAACTTCCAGACAACCTGCTAGCATCTCCTTTATCCACCCACAACCCTCTATTCCTCTTCCCATATAGGCATATTACCTCTTACTGCCCCAAGATTCAAGAGTTATAATCACATACATATGATTGGGATTGTGTTACTCCTCAATCTCTGTTTTTCACCTCACTTGCTATCATCTTACCTAACAGAAGTCAATCTAGCCTGCTTTCCTTCTCTCCCTAAGAATGTAAACTCCTTTTTATGCTCATCCCACTCTGTCCACCAGTGTGCATCCCTCTGTTCCCTAACTTAATACCCTTTGGCACTCTATGTGATATTGCCATTTCCTGAGCTTCCTAGCCAAGTCTTGGAGCATCACTACATTAAAAGGTACTCCCCTGTTACAGTGTCCATCTCCTTACTAATGTGTTCTAACTACTTGAAGAAGCCTGCAGGATGGCCCATAACCGCCTCCCCACTGTCGCCTAGTCCTTCACCATAGCAGCTCTCACCTCCTTTCATCACTCCTCACAGTCAGACTCTCCTCCCTTATTCCTTCCTTACTCATCATGATTACAACTCTCTTCTTCACTTTTTGTAGTCCTCCAACCATTTCCTGTTTAGCATGTTAACATCTGCTATCTTCACCT
This sequence comes from Protopterus annectens, assembly GCF_019279795.1. NCBI lineage: Eukaryota > Metazoa > Chordata > Ceratodontiformes > Protopteridae > Protopterus > Protopterus annectens. The sequence continues at coordinate 7,998,201 of NC_056743.1, forward strand.
CCTGCGAAATGAAAGTATTTTATGTGCTTTCCTCATCCTGGCCATTACCAATTTCATTTTAGAAAAATTATTCAAGCCACATGTATTCCATGATAACACTCATTTTCTGGCTGTCACCCTACCCCATCAGTCAGTTTATGGCTGTCACGCTACCCCTTTACTCATTTTGTGGCTATCACATTACTCCTTCCTTTCCCTATCTGTTACCACCTCTCCTGCTTCATAAACCCATTTCGTTGTTAGAGACTACTGAAATCAGGGGCTCCTGAATACGGGTGGTCCCAGTGCCAGCATTCTCCTTTGACCCCTCATTCTGTATCTGGCAGTGTCTACCCTAGTCTTTTCTTTAGCAGCATTATTCTACAAGTCATACTTTCATTCATGCATGCCTCATGCATGGTCCACTGTATTACCATCTGCAGCAGGCCCATTCCAATTCCCTGACTGCAGTCCATCATACCTCTTCCAGTGGACAAAGGCCAGAACGGCTGTTTACAGTCCACGTCTTACACATTTTCCTCCTCCCCCATGTTCACGTAAACTTTGTCACTTTTACCCTTTCAACATGTTATATCTAGCCTTGTCATTTTATTATTTTATTATTTCCATCATGGACTAGTTCCTTCTCCCATTTTTTATGTCCTCTCAGTTCATTTCAACATCATTCTGTAGGATGTTGAAGTACAGTTGGAGTATGTTGTGTAGGATATGTAGTGATAGGGCTTTGCATTGGTCCACGTACAAATGTTACTTAGACCTATACCTCTCAACCTCTTAGTGGAAGAAATCTAGACAAAGCCTAAAATAATGAAGAACAAAATTCCAAAAGTAGGGACATATTTTAAATATGTCTCTTATAAACTTAGAAAGTTGTTAGAATAACAGGATTTCTGTTAGTCTGCATTATTTTGAAGGATAAGAAGTCTGAAACTGAAATGTATGTCATTATGTAGTGAATTTACTCTTCAGTGATTTACTAGAAAACCATCAATTTTATGAGGAACAGACCAAAAATATGATATGAAATTCTGGACAGTTATCTTTCGGCTTTTCCCGGTTAGGGGTCGCCACAGCAGAACTCTGGTCCACTAGGAGGACATGCAGACTCCACACAGGAGGCACTCCCCACACACTAGCTGAGAATCGAACGGGAGAACCTCTTGCTGTGAGGCAACAACGCTACCGCTGCACCACCGCGGAATCTAAATTAGGCCTTGTTCCAGTTGTTGATTCTGTTTAGATGGATACTTGCCAAAGGGAGCATTATACTCAGATGATTGGCCCAATGAGGAGTGAGTAAAGGGGGCGTCAGTGACATCCCTAGATCTAGACACAATCCCTTTGTTTAGTAGCTGTGCAATATAGAAGGACTTTCTTACAACAGTGGACACATGTTGGTCAACAATTAGGTCACTGTCCACAGAAGTTCCCAAATTCTGAACAACTGAGTCTGCTGTTAGGGGCATGTTGTTAATGTGTTAGTTCCATGGGGTAGATGACTTCTGAAAGGATGCAATAAATGTCTTCCTTCCATAGAATAACCCTGGTCTAACTCTTTATTATCATGAGCAGTTTTCTTGCCTGTTTCCTAGCCATTAAACTCAAAAAATTTCGAGGTCTGTTGGGGCTATTGTTTTCCTTCAGTATTACTGCTATAACTGTTTTTTTCTCCCAGGATGGTGGTATTTCTGCTCCCCTTATTTCACTGAACAGTCTATGGGAACAATCTAGTTCTAGTTCCTCTCTTAACGTCCATATTTCTACTTGTATTCCATGTAATTCCGGAGATTTTCCCATGGCCTGCTTATGTATAGCCTATTTTATCTCTTACTTTATTATTTTTTTTTCTTTTTTCCATAGCCCATCTTTTCCTGGCATTCTTAATCCTTCTAGAAACTTGTCCAGTAGATACTCCTCTTCCTCAGACCATGCTTCACCTTCTTAAAGCTTTTCATAATATTTTCTTGCCCCTCCAATATTTTCTCTAAATCCCTCTCTAGCTTCCCTGTCGCGGTATGTCTGAGCTTTGTAATGTCCCTCTCTACCTTTTGATTCCCCACGCTTTACACCAAGAGTTTTGTACTCCTAAGATTATTATCAAAGACTGTTAATGCGCATGACACCTTTCTGGTTTCTTTCACTAAAGCCAAATACTGTTCAGTTTCTTCTATTGCTTTCCTAAGTTCATCAGTATAGCCATCCCTCAACCCTCTATTCTTCTTCTGACATTCCTCGATCTTCCTTATTCCGTGCAAATATTCCTTGTTACCCTTCTCCGATTCCTCTCAAGCTC